>NC_058405.1:66728797-66940736 GCF_002201575.2 Neomonachus schauinslandi | reverse complement strand
AGTTTCAGAAGAATAGGTATTAATTCTTCTTGAAATGTTTGGTAGAATTCCCCTGGGAAGCCGTCTGTCCCTGGGCTTTTGTTTGTTGGGAGATTTCTGATTACTGCTTCAATTTCCTTAGTGGTTATAGGTCTGTTCAGGTTTTCTATTTCTTCCTGGTTCAGTTTTGGTAGTTGATACATCTCTAGGAATGAATCCATTTCTTGCAGATTATGTAATTTGCTGGCATGTAGTTGCTCATATATGTTCTTATAATTGTTTGTATTTCTTTAGTGTTGGTTGTGATCTCTACTCTCTCTCTTTTTTTTTTTCCTTAAAGATTTTATTTATTTGAGAGAGAGAGAATGAGAGACAGAGAGCATGAGAGGGAGGAGGGTCAGAGGGAGAAGCAGACTCCCCACCGAGCAGGGAGCCCGATGCGGGACTCGATCCCGGGACTCCAGGATCATGACCTGAGCCGAAGGCAGTCGCTTAACCAACTGAGCCACCCAGGCACCCGTGATCTCTACTCTTTCATTCATGATTTTATTTATTTGGGTCCTTTCTCTTTTCTTTTTGATAAGTCTGGCCAGGGGTTTATCAATCTTGTTAATTCTTTCGAAGAACCAGCTCCTAGTTTTGTTGATCTGTTCTACTGTTCTTTTGGTTTCTATATTTCATTGATTTCTGCTCTGATCTTTATTATTTCTCTTCTCCTGCTGGGCTTAGGCTTTATTTGCTGTTCTTTCTCCAGCTCCTTTAGGTGTAGGGTTAGGTTGTGTATTTGAGACCTTTCTTGTTTCTTGAGAAAGGCTTGTATTGCTATATACTTTCCTCTCAGGACTGCCTTTGCTCTATCCCAAAGATTTTGAACAGTTGTGTTTTCATTTTCATTTGTTGCCATGAATTTTTTTAATTCTTTAATTTCCTGGTTGACCCATTCATTCTTTAGTAGCGTGCTCTTTAGCCTCCATGTGTTTGAGTTCTTTCCTACTTTTCTCTTGTGATTGAGATCTAGTTTCAAAGTATTGTGGTCTGAAAATAGGCAGGGAATGATCCCAGTCTTTTGGTACTGGTGAGACCTGATTTGTGACCTAGGATGTGATCTATGCTGGAGAATGTTCCATGGGCACTAGAGAAGAATGTGTATTCTGTTGTTTTGGGATGGAATGTTCAGAATATATCTGTGAAGTCCATTTGATCCAGTGTGTCATTGAAAGTCTTTATTTCCTTGTTGATCTTTTGCTTAGATGATCTGTCCATTTCAGTGAGGGGGGTGTTAAAGTCCCCCACTATTATTGTATTGTTGTCGATGTGTTTCTTTGCTTTTGTTATTAATTACCTTATATAAGTGGCTGCTCCCATGTTAGGGGCATAGATATTTACAATTGTTAGATCTTCTTGTTGGATAGACCCTTTAAGTAGGATATAGTGTCCTTCCTCATGTCTTATTACAGTCTTTGCTTTAAAATCTAATTTGTCTGGTATAAGGATTGCCACTCCAGCTGTCTTTTGGTGTCCATTAGCATGGTAAATGGTTTTCCAACCCTTCACTTTCAATCTGGGGGTGTCTCTGGGTCTAACATGAGTCTTTTGCAGACAGCATATCTATTGGTCTTGTTTTTTTATCCAATCTGAACGCTTGTGTCTTTTGATTGGGGCATTTAGCCCATTACATTCAGGTAACTATTGAAAGATAGGAATTTAGTGCCATTGTATTGCCTGTAAGGTGACTGTTACTGTATATTGTCTGTGTTTCTTTGTGGTCTATGTTACTTTTAGGCTCTCTCTTTGCTTAGAGGACCTCTTTCAATATTTGCTGTAGGGCTGGTTTTGTGTTTGCAGATTCCTTTAGTTTTTGTTTGTCCTGGAAGCTTTTTATCTCTCCTTCTATTTTCAATGACAGCCTAGCTGGATATAGTATTCTTGGCTGCTTATTTTACTCATTTAGTGCTCTGAATATATCATGCCAGTCCTTTCTGGCCTTCCAGGTGTCTGTGGATAGGTCTGTAGCCAATCTAATGTTTCTACCATTGTAGGTTACAGATCTCTTGTCCCGAGCTTCTTTCAGGATTTTCTCTTTGTCTCTGAGACTTGTAAGTTTTACTGTTAGATGTCAGGGTGTTGACCTATTTTTATTGATTTTGAGAGCGGTTCTCTGTGCCTCCTGGATTTTGATGCCTGTTTTCTTCCCCAAATTAGGGACGTTGCCTGTTATAATTTGCCTCAATATACCTCCCGCCCCTCTCTCTCTTTCTTTTTCTTCTGGGATTCCAATTATTTTAATGTTTCGTCTTAATGTATCGCTTATCTCTCGAATTCTGTCCTTGTGATTCAGTAGTTGTTTTTCTCTCTTTTTCTCAGCTTCTTTATTTTCCATCATTTGTTCTTCTATATCATTAATTCTCTCTTCTGCCTCATTTATCCTAGCAGTTAGAGCCTCCTTTTTTGATTGCACCTCCTTAATAGCCTTTTTGACTTAGACTTGTTTAGATTTTAGTTCTTTTATTTCTCCAGAAAGGGTTTCTTTAATATCTTCCATGCTTTTTTCAAGCCTATCTAGTATGTTTAAAATCATGATTCTGAACTCTAGGTCCGACATCTTACTAATGTCTGTATTCAGTAAGTCCCTGGCAGTCAGTACTGCCTCTTGTTCTTTTTGTTGAGGTGAGTTTTTCTGTCTTGTCATTTTGTCCAGAAGAGATTAGATGAATGAGAGAACAAAATGCTAACAGGATAACAATGTCCCCAGAAAATACACACTAAACACATCAGAAAAGACCTGAAACCGGTGGAAAAGAAAGGAAAAGAAAGAAAAAAAAAAAAAAAAGAAAGAAAAAGATAAAAGCAAACAAACAAAAACAGAACAAAACAAAACAAAATATGATCAAATATGATCAGGCTGGTGCATAGATCAGTGCCACACCCTAGATTTTGGGCATATTTTGGTCTGTTAGAAGAAAGTGCCTCCCAAAATTTTACAGAAGGAAAAACTTACATATGTACAAATGTAATGGTTGATACTATGAAGGGATGGAATATGACTATAAAGATGAAAATTATAAAAGATTTTGTAAAAGGAACTGATAAGATAAGAAGTTGGTTCAAAAAAGAAAGAAGAGGATTTAAAAAAATAAAGGGAGAGAATGTGGTCAGGCAGGAGACTAAAACAAAGCCATACACTAGAGATTTAGAGTATATTTTGATCTGTTAAAAGAAACTATCCCAAAATTTTAAAGAGAGAACAACTTATATATATATACCAAAAATAAGGGTAACTACTATGAAGGGATAGGATATGACTCTAAAAATGAAAAATAAAAAAGATTTTTTAAAAAAGGGATTTTTAAGATGTTGGTTGAAAAAGGGAAAAAGAAAAATTCAAAAAAAGAAAAAGTTAAAAAAATTAACTTTGAAAGACTAAAGATTCATGGTAAATAAGCCATGTATTCTATGTGCAGTATTCCTCTAGCGCTGGAATTCTGCCATTCTCATTGATCAGTAAACTTGGTCTTGGCTGGCTGTTCTTGCTGATCTTCTGGGGGAGCGGCCTGTTGCCGTGGTTCCCAAATGCCTTTGCCAGAGGCGGAATTGCCCCGCCCTTGCCGGTGTGGGCTAAGTAATCTGCTTGGGTTTGCTCTCGGGAGTTTTGTTCCCTGCAAGCTTTCGGTTCAGCTTTGGAGGACGAGAGTGAAAATGGTGGCCTCCCAATCTCCGCCCCAGAGGAGCCAAGAACTGGGGGCCCCACTCCTCAGCGAGCCCCCAGAGAAAAGCAGTCAATCACTCCTGTCTCCCCGGTCTCTGGCCGCACTCCGTGCTCACCCGGCCTGTGACTGAGCGTTTCTTTCTCTGGCACCCGTCCTCATGTGGAGTCTCCAAACCCAGCACATCCCTGTGGTGCGCTCCCACGCCGCTCCTCCCGGGGGAGGAATGGGAGGCTCCCCAGATCTGCCGCTTGTTGGGTCCCTGCTGGAAGAGCAGCGGCCCGACTGTGCTGCTGATCACGGTTTATGGCAACCCCGAGCTGAGAGCCCACTCCTCGGCTCCGTCTGTGTAGCCGGCTTCCCTGCTCCAATACCTGGGAGCTCTGCCATAGTCAGGCACCCCTGGTCTTTCTGTGACCCTGAGGGTCCTGAGAGCACACTGTCCCAGTGAGGTTTCCACCCCCCACTTAGCCACTGGAGCGATGTCCCTCAGCGGAGCAGACTTTTAAAAGTTTTGATTTTGTGACCCGAGCTCTATCACTTGCCAGAAGTGGCCGATGGGGGCCCCCTCCCCCACCGTCTATCCTTCCAAATATCACCTCGGATTCACTTCTCCGCGTGTCCTACCTTCCAGAAAGTGGTTGCCTTTCTGTTCGGGGAGTTGTTGCTGTTCTTTTCTTCGATCTCCTGTTGAGTTCGTAGGTGTTCAGAAAGGTTTGATCCCTATCCAGCAGAATTCCTGGGACCAGACGAAATCCAGGTCTCCTAATCCTCCGCCATCTTTGGGCTACACAGTTTTTAAATTGCCATACTTTAGGACTAGATTTCAGGTCTCTGAATTTCTAGTCTAGCAATTACTCCTTCTATTATATTCTACTTGAGGTTCTTGGGTTTGGCTGGTGTAGTAGTTTGCTAGGGCTGCTGTAACAAATGCCACAGAGTGGATAGCTTAAACAACAAATTTATTTTCCCATGTCCTTGTGAAGGAAGAGCCAGGGGAAGATCATTGTCTAGTTTACCAGGTGATTAGTTGGCAAACACTTGATACTCTCTGGATCAAATTAATACTGTGGAACAAAATTGGGACCAACAGGTGCTAGAAATAGTGGATTGGCAAAGAACTGTTGTGAGTAGCTTCTTGGTGATTCACGGCAGTGTCCAGAGTAGAGAACCCATCATAGCAGTGTTCTAGGGCTGACTTGCCTAAAGGCTAGCACTGTCAGTTTGAGTAATTGTCTAGTTTTTGAGAGTTGGTGGTATGTGTTGTGGTCTTTCGTTATACTTTTAGAATATATTTCAGCAGCATTCTTGGATGCTTTTAATCCTGAAAGATTTCTAAATACCTGATGGAGAGGAGAAGGAGATTAATCTAAACATTTTTATTTCTTGGTGGTGGTTGAGAGCTAAATTTGCCCATATCTAGGGATAATATGGTCAAATCCGGGATAGAATGGGATTGGAAAGATGATTCATTTCTTCAAGGACTTCAGATTCTAAAAAGAGAGACTGATGTATAAATTAAAAAATACTAAGTAATGTGATCAGGCCTTTGTGGTTTGACTAATCAGAATTCAAATCCTGGGGTTCTGTCTTTCATTTCTCCTGTGATTTCGAGTATAAAAATGTGCGTTAGAATATATCATCATAGAAGAGAAAGTGACAGACTATTTGCAGAAGTCAGGAAAGACTTTAAGGGTGGAGGATTCTTTTGAGATTGGCTTTGAAGGGTGAGCAGGAGTTTGCTGAGTAGATAGGGTGGAAATTTGAATGAGCATAGTATGTTTAAAGTAGTACCTTTTTTCTAGGAGTGTTTTTCTCTCCTAGCCAAGTACTACCTATCCTTTAGAACTTAGCTTAAGCTTCTGTGTCTACTATGGATTCTTTGACTCAGTTAATTCAGTAACTCCATGACATAGGCACTTCTGTACCCTTTTTACACGTGAGACAAGTGAAGCTGGGTGAATTTGAAGCCAAGGCCTTTGGGCAATGTGGAGGAAGAAATTTTGGCAAGAGAGTGACAAGAGCAAAGCAATACATACATTCCACGTAAGTTGATCTGATTAGATAGACTAGTGTTGTCTTACTCTTTCAGTATTTCTTGTGTTTCTCTCCTGAAACAACTGGATCAGTGAGAGAGGATGGCTTGTTCAATGGGGAAGTGTATATAAATAGTCGGTGTTTCTTGTAGCACCATCATGTACCTGCTCCTCTTAGGCCTTTTATATCTATGAGCTGATGTATCTGACTATATTTAGATTTATGAATTAATGTGTAAATGCTATTTGAGTCAAATCTGTTTTTTGTATCCTGGTTTTCTGTAAAGAGCTTGGCCTTTGTGGTATGACTAATCTGAATTCAAATCCTGGCTCTGCCTTTTCTTTGCTTTGTGACCTTGAGCCAAGTATTATATCTCTCTGAGCTTCTGTTTCTCTTTCTCTTTATATTTGTATCTACACGTATATGTATCTACACACATATATATGAAAATCCATATATGTGAAATGAAATAGGTGTTACTTTCCCTCTTATTCCTTTCAAGTGGGAACTGTGTATATGAATTATACATGTGACAGATCATTATATTATTATATATAATAATATATTATTATATTATTAACAGTTTCTGCTTCTATACCAAATGTTCATTTAATACATTGCTATTGAAAATGTGGCCCCCAAAACAGGTTTGAATACTTGTGAAATGTTTCTTGGTCTAAGAGGAGATAAGGAGAATATAAATTCCAAAATCAACTTTGTAGGCACGTTGTTAATTTCAAATAATTGTTTTTTGTTTGTTTGTTTTTCATAACAAAGCTTTCTTTTGAAAGAAGCAATATGTTGATTCATGTTCTGATTTAGTCTCTTCATTCATTGGCTGGTACTCTAGCATGAATGGAGAGTACTTTTGGGTAGTACGTTTTTAATAAAGTTTAGTTTTACTTATGTTGTGATTCTTTTTTCACTTGTTAAAAAGATTTGTTAGTGAAAAGATTATTGATTTTGGACTTGGATTCTAACCTTGGTTTTGTTACTAATTAGTTGGGCAAGTCATTTAAGTGTTCTAGACTTTATTTTCCCTGACTGAAAATAAAGATTGAGTTAGATAATGTTTGTGGTCCTTTCAGGCTTTAGCATGCTAATAATCCATGATCTTTCAGTGTGGTTTTTTTTTTTTTTTTTTTTTTTTTTAAAATCAGAGCATAGGACTGATATTAAAGTAGGAAATAAAATACACTGGGATAGAAACATGCTTTAAGAAGCTTTTTTTTTTTTGAAATTAGTATTTTTATTAAGCTCCTGTCAACTGTGTGCCAAGAAGTTGGTCCTAAAGATATAATGACAATAAAACTATTTTTTGTTCATAAGTAGTAATATCCTGGAAGAGATAGACAAATAAATATATAAATATAATAGGTAATGTGTTTGTGATCTGTACCCAAAATGTTAAAACAGGAGGCTGTGAGAGACTAATTTTTCTAGAACAGGAGTAGGCAAACATTTTCTATAAAGATCCAGGCATTTTAGGCTTTGTGGGCCATATTGTGTCTCTTGCAGCTACTCAACTTTGGAGTTGTATAGAAAGGCAGCATCATTAATTTTCTCACCTCAACTAGGTGTCCTGTGATTCAATTCAATTCTGACATTAACAACTGAGAGTTAGTACAAACCATATAAACTAAGGGCTTGGTCCCACAAGTCTCCATTTCAGATCCTAGCTACAAATGGGGCTACCTACATTTCTGCCTATCTGAGTACAGCCCTACCCTCAAGATCAGTAATTTGCTAGAATGACTCACAGACTCAGGAAAGCACCATACTTACAACTAGTTTTATTAAAAAAGATACAACTCAGGAACAGCCAAATGGAAGAGATATATAGGGCAAGGTGTTGGAGGTGGGGAGTGGGTGCACAGAGCTTCCATGCCCTTTCTGGGTACCTTTTCAGCACATCAGTGTGTTCATCAACCTGGAAGCTTCCTGAATCTCACTGTTCAAGAGTTTCTGTGGAGTCTTCATTATGTAGGCATGATTGATTTAATTACTGACTACTTAATTGAACTCAGTCTCTAGCCCTGTAGTCACATGCTCAGTCTTTTATGGCCAGCCTCTCTTTTTAAACTATCTAGGGACTGACCATGAGTCACTTTGTTAGCGTAACCTTAGATATAATCAAAAGGGACTAATAATGGATAACAAAAGACACCTGTGAAATGCCAAGGGTATTGAAGGTATGTTCCAGAAACTGGGGGCAAAGAGCAAATATGTATTTTTAATAATAGTGTAGTCAACCTTAAACAATATGTCCATGAACAGGCATGGCTGTGTTTCAGTAAAATCTTATTTACAATAAAGCAGCAAGCTAGAATTGATCTGGTGGCAGTAGTTTGTAGACCCTTGCTCTAGGAAAATGGGAATGACTTCTCCAAGAAGATGACATTTGAATATATCTTCTGTTTCTTCAGATTTTTTTGTTGATGTTATCCTATTTTATAGAATTTTTAAAAAAGATTTTATTTATTTGAGAGAGAGAGAGAAAGAAAACACAAGCGGGGCGGGGGGGGCAGTGGCAGAGGGAGAAGAAGAAAGAATCTGAAGCAGACTCCATACTAAGCATGGAGCCCGATGTTGGTCTTGATCCCACAACCCTGAGCGGAAACCAAGAGTTGGATGCTTAACTGAGCCATCCAAGGCACCCCTAACTCATAGAATTTAAAAAATGATATGTTGCAACATCAGTGATGTAATTTTAGTGAATATTTCAGTAGTACAGTGGTACTACCCATAGAGGAATTTTTGTTTGAGGATGCTTGGAGTGGACCAAGGAAATTCTTTCACACGTGTATTCTGATTACTAATGTGTTTTAGTATCCTTAGAGGAAGACTTCAGTTCTCAGACGTTAATTCATTTTCCCTCCTATAATTAAGAAGTCTTGAATATTATCTACCAGATAACAACTGGTAGGTGTTACTCTGTTGAGTGACTATGATTTTTATTATATTCCTTGATTAGTGATATTTTATCTAATCTCTCTCTCTCTTTTTTTTTAAAGATTTTATTTATTTGCCAGAGAGAGCACAAGCAGGGAGAGCGACAGGCAGAGGGAGAAGCAGGCTTTCCCTGCTGAGCAAGGAGCCCAACGTGGGACTTGATCCCAGCACCCTGGGATCATGACCCAAGCCGAAGGCAGGCACTTAACCGCTTGAGCTACCCAGGCGTCCCATTGTCTAATCTCTTGTCATTAGGATGTTCTTTCCCATCTATCTTATTTTGAGCCCCACTTTTTTGTTTTTTTAATAAAAAGGAATTGGAGGCTTGGCTTTGAGTTTTATCCCTTTGACTAAGGGAGACTGTGTAAGTTCCACAGTATGAGAGCTGTGCAACAAGAGAATAGAAATTTGGATCTTATTGCTGTATAATGGAAATTATGGCATGAACATTTAAAAACTTTTAGTTTTTTGCCTTTTATTTCTTCTTTTTGCCAGAGTATAAATCGTATACTTTTCTTGCCTGAAGATTTCACATTGAAAGAATGATCATGCTGATAACAATTTATCAATTTATCTTGTTAATTTTATGTCTTAGTATGTCTGAAGTTTCAGATGGGCGTAAAGATGAACATTTGGAAGGCCTCTAAACAAGGAATATCGGAAATGGGCCATAACTAACTATTTTAACAGAGATGGCACGGGGTGGGTTTGGGTTCACTATTATCCAAGTGTTTGGGTGATATGGCCACAAGCTTAGGGTAGGGAGTCAAGAGAATTGCCCTTAGAAATCGTGGTGAAAATGAGGGTAATGGAAAAAAATCTAGTATTTTTGGGATAAAATAAAAGCAAAGTTCAGAAGAACCAACGTGAAGCTCATTCGTTTTTGTCAGTAACCACAGATGATTTACTAGGATCATCCTTAAACAGAAAGGGCAGTTACTTAAGTATGTTTATATATGTGGGCCACAGCAATAGTCTATCAATCAGTAACACATGAATAGCTTACTCATTTGCTCTTTCAACTGAAATATTTTTTTAAAAATTGAATACGTATTAAATATTGTTGGTACTGAGTTAGGCTCATATGGAGATAATAATAGAATAATAATAATAGTAATTTTTATCCAGCACTTTATGCAGGAGGCTAAGCATAATAATCTTTATAATAACCCTGTGAGATAAAGTCCTGTTATCTGCAATTTACATACAAGAAAACAAGATTAAGTAATTTATCTTAGGTTGTGCTGGTAGAGTTGGCCTCCTGATGCCCAATCCTTTTAACAGTTTTCTCTTTCCCAGTAGACACAAATTTCATAAGTCTTATAAGAGAAATACAAAGAATTAATGGAATTTCTGAGGAGGGGTGGATAACATCTTTGGGGAGTGGAGCCTCAGGGAAAGCTTCATAAAGGAGAGACATGCAAGATGAAATGAAAATATAAGGTGAGTCTTTGGTATGGAGGGCACTGAATATTAGTTCACAACATGAAGAGTTATCTGAGTCATAAAGTTGATCCATTTATTCACTGTGGCCTTTTGCGAACTATCCCATGCTGTTTTTTTCTCTAGAGAAAATGTTCAGATTTTTGAGGCTTTGTAGTTGTGATATTTTACTTTTAGGAGACTTCTTTACTTCTCCTCTACTTGTTTGTATGCCTATCCTTATGTATTTAAGTGTAAATATGAATGGATGTAGATTATACTTGATTGTTTTAAGCAGAATAGGTGCTAATATTAACCGGTACTTTAAAAGAAATAATCCATCTTGATAATTGGGAGTCATTTTCCTTTCCAGACCAACGTTCATCAGGTTCAGGATTTCTTGTGCCTGTCATCCTACCCCTTAGATTCTGCTGTTTACATTTTCTAAAACTTGTTTTATCACATATCTATCCATCCATCAATCCATCTTGGTTTTTTGTTTGTTTGTTTTGATATACATTTCAAATTAGGTTGTAGCCATACATATCTATTAATTCAAATTTATGGTTATGGTCTCCCTATACCCTCCCCCCCCAAATTACATATGATGAGAACATCAATCTTAAGTATAATATTTAATGAGTTTTGACAAATGCTTATACGTGGGTAACCCGAACCCCTATCAAGATAAAGAATATTATGGTCACCTCGGAAAGTTCCCTCGTACCCCCACCAGCTAATTTCTACCCCATATCCCCAGAGGCATCCACTTTTGAGTTTTTTCCCCACCACAGATTACTGTCATAGAATTTATATAAATGGGATCTGACAGTATAATTAACTCTTCTCATTAAAGCTTTTTTCACTTAACATAGTGCTTTTGCATTTGTTCATATTGTTTATCAACAGTTTGTTACTTTTTATTGCTGAGTAGCAGACTATCGTGTAAATATACCGTAGTTTATCCATTCTTGTGTTGTCGGAACTCTGGGCTCTTTCCAGTTTGGGACCATTATGAATAAAGCTTCCTTGAACATTCTTATATAAGCCATTTGGGGATTTGCAGTTTATTTCCGTTGGGTAAATAGTTAAGAATGTAATTGCTGGGTCAGAGAGATGTTATATATTTGGATTAACAAGAATCTGCTAGAACTTTTTCCAGATGGATGAAACCTTTTGTACTTCCAACACTGTGTGAGAGAGCCTCCTCTTACCAGCATTTTATGTGGTCAGTACTTCTAGTGATTCTCATGGGTGTATAATATTTCATTGTGGTTATAATTTGAACTTCTGTGATAGCTAATGATAGTTAACACTTTTTCATGGTGATTTATAAATATTTTTATTTTATTTATAAATATTTTTTGAAGTATTCAAATCTTTTGCCATTTTTAAACTTAAAAATTATTTAGGAGTTCTTTATATACTACTGGCATAGACTGACAAATAGATCACTGGAACAAGATAGAATCACACTTACACATCATTCAATTTTCTACAAAGGTGCTACAGCAATCCCACAGAGAAAGGAAAGTCTTCCACAAATAACAGTGAAACAAATGGGTTATCAATATGGGGAAAAAAATAAAACCTGAATCCATAACTCATACCACAGACAAGAATTAATTTTATATAGATTATAGATTAAACAAAAGAATTAAAACTATAAAGCTTCTAGAAGAAAACACAAAAGAATATGTGCATCATCTGTAGTGACTGTGTCTTAAGGACACAGAAAGCAATAGCCATAAAAATTGAGGAATTAGATTTAATCAAGATTAAAAAGCCTTTGTTCACGAAGACAGCTATAGATAAATAAAAGATTTAAAGATGGAGAAAATTTTTCAAAAAACATATGCTATTATAAATAGAAATTTAAAATTTCATTTTCTAATTGTTTGATACTCATATAAATTGATTTTTGTATATTGATCTTGTAGTCTCTGACTTTGCTAAAATCACATATTTGTTTAAATAGTTTTGTAGATTACTTAAGATATTCTATGTAAACAATCAAATCTCTACATATCTTTAGCTATAGACAGTTTTACTTTTTCTGATCTTTTTTTTCTTGCCTTATTACAGAAGCTAGGATCTTTAGTACATTCTACATTATGTGATGAGAGTGGGCATCCTTTACTTTTTCAGGATATTAGGAAGAAAGCATTCATTCATTATTTGATCATTAAGTACATTCACCAGTAATATATTAGCTATAGGTTTTTGTAAAAAGCATTTATCTGGTTGAAGAAATTCCTTCTATTCCTATTTTCTAAAGAGTTTTTATTATGAGTCGGTGGATTTTGTTAATTTTTCCGTGTTGATTGATGTGCTCATGTGGTTTTTCTTTGTTGTATTAGTATGATAATTATGTTTTTTATTTTTATTTTATTATTTTTATTTTTATTTTTATAAAAGATTTTATTTATTCAGTTGAGAGAGAGAGAGAGAGCACAAGCAGGGGAAGCGGCAGGCAGAGGGAGAGGGAGAAGCAGGCCTCCCGCCGAGCAGGGAGCCCAACGTGGGGCTCGATCCCAGGACGCCAGGATCATGACCTGAGCCAAAGGCAGACGCTTAACGACTGAGCCACCCAGGCGCCCCAATAATTATGTTTTTTAAAGCAGCTTTCGTAAGGTATAATTTACTTACCATAAAATTAATCTATTTTTTGCATAAAAGTCAATGACTTTTAGTATTTTCCATGGTCATTCTCAGTATAACCATAATGTACTTTTTTTTTTTAAGATTATTTATTTATTTATTTGAGAGAGAATGAGAGAGAGAGAGAGCACATGAGAGGGGGGAGGGTCAGAGGGAGAAGCAGAGCCCCTGCCGAGCAAGGAGCCCGATATGGGACTCGATCCCGGGACTCCAGGATTGTGACCTGAGCCGAAGGCAGTCGCTTAACCAACTGAGCCACCCAGGCGCCCCAACCATAATATACTTTTATAACATTTCTATCACCCCCCAAAGAAAGCTCAAACACACTTACATCACTCCCTATTCACACCTCCAGCCTCCAGCAATCCCTAATTTATTCTTTCTATAATTGCCTTTTCTGGATATTTCATATAAAGGGAGTCATACAGCATGTCATCTTTTATATTTTTGACTTCTGCCATTTAGCATATGAAGTTCACTCATGTTCCTTTATATTGCCAAATACTATTCCATTGTGGGGATATACTGCATTCTGATTATCGATTTACCAGTTTACGGACATTTGAATTATTTTTGCCATTTTTTAGCTTTTATTAATAATACTATTTTGTATATTTGTGTCTGAGTCTATGTGGACATATATTTTTGTAGATATGTAGGAGTGGAATGCTGGGTCATATGGTAAATGTGTATTTAACTTTTTAAGAAACTGCCAAATTGTTTTCCAGAATGATTGTACCATGTTACATTCCCATTGGCAATGCTTAATTGATTTTTGAGTGTTAAAACAACTTTGCATTCTTAGGATAACTCTGCTATATTTTCCATCTTATATATTGCTGGATCTCGCTTGCTTACAATATTTAAGGATTTCTGTGGTTGTGTTCATGAGAGATTTTGGTCCATAATTTTATTTTCTTGTAATGTCCTTGTTGGGTTTTGCTACCGGAATTATCATAAAATGGGTTGGGGAGTGTTCTTTCCTCCTATACTATGAATGAGTTTCATAGAATTTGCCAGTGAAAATATCTAAGCCTGTACTTTTCTTTACTGGAAGGTTTTTTTGATAATGGACTTAACTTTTTGATAAATATGGGCTGTTTGGATTTTCAGTTTTCTTGTGTCAGTTTGGAAAGTTGTGTTTTGCAAAGGATTTATCTGTTTTATCTAATCAAATTTATTGGCATGCTCTTATTCATAAACATTTATTTTTTTATTTTTATTTTTTTTTTAAGATTTTATTTATTTATTTGACAGAGAGAGAGACAGCGAGAGAGGGAACACAAGTAGGGGGAGTGGGAGAGGGAGAAGCAGGCTTCCCGCTGAGCATGGAGCCCAATGCAGGGCTCGGTCCCAGGACCTTAGGTTCATGACCTGAGCCGAAGGCAGCTGCTTAACTGACTGAACCATCCAGGCACCCACCCCTTCATAAACATTTCTGTATTATGCTTTTAATGTCTGTAGGATTTGTAGTGATAATCCGTTCCAGACATTGACAATTTGCATTTTTTTCTCTTCTTTTTCCTTCTCTTATTCATTTGAGCTGGTGGTTTCTCAATTTTATAAATCATTGCAAAGAAACAAATTTGGCTTTGTTAATTTTTTTATTGGTTTGTTTTTTATTTCATTGAATTCTGTGCTGTATTTCCACTCTTCTACTTGTTTTGTTTTTCTTTAAATTCACAAAATGAAACCTTAAGTCAATGAGAGCTTTTTCTTTTCTAACACTAATTCTCTTTAAGAATTGCATTAGCTTGGGCACCTGGGTGGCTCAGTCGTTAAGCATCTGCCTTTGGCTCAGGTCATGATCCTAGGGTCCTGGGATCGAGCCCCACATCGGGCTCCCTGCTCGGCAGGAAGCCTGCTTCTCCTCCTTCCACTCCCCCTGCTTGTGTTCCCTCTCTCGTTGTGTCTCTCTTGTCAAATAAATAAAATCTTTAAAAAAAAAAAAAGAATTGCATTAGCTCATCTCACAAATTTGGTAGGATTTTGATCAGAGGCATTAGTGTATTGTTTTTGGAGGCATTTCTAAAGTTTTTACTGTTACTGGTTTCTTTTTTTTTTTTTTAAAGATTTATTTATTTTAGAGAGAGAGAGAGAGAGAGAGAGAGAGAGTGCGAGTGGGGGGAGGGGCAGAGAGAGAGGGAGAGAAGCAGATTCCCTGTTGAGCATGGATCACAATGGGGGCCTATCCCAGGAGCCTGAGATCATGACCTGAGCTGAAATCAAGAGTCGGACTCTTAACTGACTGAGCCACCCAGGAGCCCCTTGTTATTGATTTCTGTAAATATTTTTACTTTTCTATTCTATTCCTCTTTTTTTTTATTGGGACTGCATTTACAATTATATTAGATCTTTGATTTTGTCCTACAGGCCCCTGAGGTTCTATTTGTTTTCTCCCAGTTTTTTCCCTCTCCTTTTTTTTCAGGTTAGATAAATTGATTTATCTTTAATTTCACTGACTTTTTTTTATCTAATCTACTGTTTAGCCTATCTTGTGAACATTTTACTTTAAATATCATAGCTTTCTGTTCTAGATTTTGTATTTGGCTGTTTGTAGTTTGTACTTCTTTGCTGTGATTTCCAATTTTTTCATTCATTATGAGATTTTTTTTTTAAACTTCCATGAACACAGTTATAATAGTTGATTTAAAATCTTTATCTGCAAACAATGAATCATGGAACACTACATCAAAAACTAATGTACTGTGTGGTGACTAACAAAAAAAAGAAAAAAAAATAAAATCTTTATCTGCTAATTCAGGCATCTGGGTCATCTCTGTTGATTTCTATTGATTGTGTTTTATGTCATGAATGGACCACATTTTCTTGGTTATTTGTATGTTAAGTAATTTTGGATTGTATCCTGAACACTGTGAATAATGCTGTGTAGAAATTCTGCATTTTGTTACGCTCTTCTGAATTTTGTTGGAAAAATTTTAAGGTGTCTGTTTACATGGATATACTCAAACTGCAGAACGCAGTGGTTGGCAGTGTTGAAATCTCATGAATGTGAGTAGTTCGTGGTTCAGCCAGACTTTTGTCCAGAGTTTATTTGGGGCTGCTTCTCTCTAGTGCTTTTGTTTCAAGAATTGCTTCTGTCATATTCAAACTGCTGGGAGTGTCCTTAACTTCTGGTTCATGATGTAGATTGGGGCTTTCCCTAAATAAAAAGTCATAAGAAACAAGGAATTTTACATAATACCATTACTTTTTTATACTTGTCAATTCCATTTCTGTTCTTTAACATGTTTGCCTTTGGTTGCTCTTCAGCACCTTCAGAAAGCTGTTTTTAAATAATTTGTCCAGAGTTTATAGTTCTGATCTGTGCTGTGTTAAGAACCATATCACTATTAGCAGATTCTGCCTCTATCCTAAATTTAAAAAAACAACAAAAAAAGTTTAATTAATATGCCATTAGTTCACTCAACAATTATGGAGTCTCTTATGTGTGCTTGACAACATAGACCCCTCCTCTCAGGGTTTTCACGTGTCCATAGAAATAAATAAAAACAAGTGTGAGAAATAAAATAATAGAAATAACTGCTTGGAAAGATGGTAGCAGAGAAAGTGATTGATTCTCACTGGGCTAGGCAATATGGACACACTGGCAGAGAGCTTAAGGAATGCATTCTGGAGGAATATTATATTCTACTTGGAGTTTGAAGGATTAATAGGTGATTTTAGGCAAACAGGGAGTGAGGATGGATGTACTATGCTTTTACGTTTCAATACAGGGACAAAAGAGATGATGTAAAACAGAGCTAGGTTCAGCTGGAAACTTTAAAATCATGCTTAACTTCTCTTGCCTTTCCTCCTTCTATTATGCCTGACTTTAAGATTTCCCCCACTTAAATCATTGTGTGACTGCTCTGCTGATTTATTAAATTCAAATGTGACCTGGCCAGTTTTCTGTGTTCTACAAATATTTAACATTATCCCTTTAACTGGGAGGAGTTGAGAGCTAGAACATAAAAAAAACCTTAGGTTTTACCCTGGTCCTGAAATTCATCAGCATTTCAAACAGCTGAGGCAACAAATGGACCTTGATCACAGTGGTAAGCTCCTGGTAGGAATTAATTTTGTTTTTAAAGATTTTTTATTTATTTATTTGACAGAGACACAGCGAGAGGGAACACAAGCAGGAGGAGTGGGAGAGGGAGAAGCAGGCTTCCCGCCGAGCAGGGAGTCTGATGCGGGGCTCCATCCCAGGACCCTGGGACCATGACCTGAGCTGAAGGCAGACGCTTAATGACTGAGCCACCCAGGTGCCCCGCTAGAAATTAATTTTTGTTTAAGAATTGATCAATGAACAGTGTTAAGCCCCCTATCAGCTAGTTTATTTTAATGCATTTGTGCCAGTGATCTTTGCTCTATTTGTATAGGAATTTTAATAGATGCGCATTAGAGGCCTATTCATTTTACTTTTGCTAATAGTTCCAGGCTCATATTAATGTCTAGATTAACTCTCCATGTTAGTAGTTGCTGGATCCCTCAAACCATTGGCACTAAGAACCAAGAAAATCTTAACCTTCCATCTGGAGAAGGGGTTAGACTCAAATAATTTTGAAACCTGGAGTCCCTTAATCGGGAGAAAAGGAGCTAAGATGAACAAATCAGCAAGTGTTAAATTTTTGATTTGGTTAACAGGTTTTAGAGGAAGGCATAGCACCCTTCAATGTTTACCAATTGCTCTTAAGGTAAAGCTGAAAATTCTTAATATTACCTGTAAGCCCCTACATGATCTGATACCAGCATAGCTTACTGTCTCATCTCACTCTTCCATTCATTATTCCTTCCTCTTCCCCCTTGCTGTCTGCACTCCAGCCACACTGGTGTTCTTTTATTATCTTTTATTAGAGGTTCTGATTGTCCTAGGGCTTTGGTAAACCCTATTATCTCTACCTGAGAGGAGAAAATAACTTTCTCCTCTCCCAAATTAATTTTTCATCTCCAAATAAAGTAAAATGCATTAATTATCTCATTGTGCTAGAATATAAGCGTATGGCACCAGGAGTTTTCATCTTAACTACTGTATTTTGAGTACCTAATATAGGCCTTTGCATATGGTATGTGCTGAGTAAATATTTGAATGAATAAATGAATGAATAAATCCAGAGATGAATCGATTATTCAGAATCCCATTTAGTTCATTTTCAGTGAGAAACAAATCTGCCAAAAATTAGTGTGAAGAATTTATTCCTACCACTTCCTGTTAAAGTGTGGAGGTAAATCTCCAGAAATAAATAACCAGTTGCTTTTAGAGATTTATTGTCTCATTGTTTGAGTGTGATCCCTGGTTACAGCATAATGAGTAATGCCTACTAAGCTGTGGTACTTATTACATAGATGATGCCCAGTGCATACACTAAATTGAACTACAATAAATAACATTGTGTCTGACTTTTCACTCAGTCTGTTACAAAGATAGTTATGTGTAAGAAGTACTGTAATTCTTTCAACATTCTACATTAGTTAGATTTTTAAAAAATTAGGTTTTTCCTTAGGGGTTTGAGCACCATTTTGATTATGGTTCTTCTAAAGAGAGATGTAGAAACCAGTAAAGGTTTACACAGTTAAAGCTATTAAAAATAGGTTAGATGAAGTTTGATAGCTTATATGAAATACTCTGAAGGGGTACCTATATTAAATTAAAATGATTTTTTACCTGCTTTAATGAAAAGATGAGAAAAGTATAGCTTTTAATAGGAAAAATTTATTTCAGATGAAAGAAAAACATTTTGAGGGTTAAGAGTGAAACAGACTTAGAAATATTCTAGGAATATTTCTTGAAGTTCCTTGAAGACAGTTCATCCTTGAAGACCCTTTAAAAAGAAAATAAGAAAATATTAGTTCTAAAAATATTTCATTGAATAAAGACAACTAACTTGGACAAGACCTCCTACTTATTTCCAGTTGTGATTATGTGATTGCCTAGTTTTATTTAATGTACTTCTTTTTTTTTTTTTTTTTAGATTTTATTTATTTATTCATGAGAGATAGAGAGAGAGGCAGAGGCAGAGGGAGAAGCAGGCTCCCCACGGAGCAGGGAGCCCGATGCGGGACTCGATCCCAGGACCCTGGGATCGTGACCTGAGCCGAAGGCAGACGCTTAACCGACTGAGCCACCCAGGTGTCCCTTAATGTACTTATTTTCAATGGGTCACATAGAATTATTGGCTCAATCACTTTTTTTCTTTTTATGTGTACCTGAGAGTATGATTCATACCTGCATGAATGAATGTTGTGCTTTGTCTCTCTCTCTTTTGTTTTCTTACAGTGCCTGGCATAAGGGGCTTACATTTTAAGATTGAGATTTACTTTTTATTTTTTGTTGTTATTTTTAAGATTTACTTTTTAAGTAAATCTTTTTTATTTATATTTATATATATACTTATATATATATTTATACTTTTTATTTGGAATTTGAGATAAAATATCTCATTTTATCTGAAGTCTTTAAAACTTCCACATGATTTTGGGGCCCTGGGTGGCTCAGTTGGTTAAGCATCTGACTCTTAGTTTTGGGTCAGGTCATAATCTCATGGGTTGTGGGATTGAGCCCTGTGTCTGGCTCCCCACTCAACAGGGAGTTTGCTTGAAAGATTCTCTCCCTCTGCCTCTCTGCCCCTCCTGCTCCCTCAAATAAATACATCTTTTAAAAAAAGAGAAAAAACTTTCACATGATTTTTATTCTCCTTAGAGAGTCATAGCAGCAGAGGGGCACTTATGCCTTTGAGACTTCGGTCCCAAAGAAGAGCCTCTGCTAGAAGATATTAATAATTAGGAATAGATTGGGGTTAGAGACCAGTGAACTCACAATATTTTTTAATTAAACATTTTTTCTGAGTT
This sequence comes from Neomonachus schauinslandi, assembly GCF_002201575.2. Classification (NCBI taxonomy): domain Eukaryota; kingdom Metazoa; phylum Chordata; class Mammalia; order Carnivora; family Phocidae; genus Neomonachus; species Neomonachus schauinslandi. The sequence continues at coordinate 66,921,129 of NC_058405.1, read as the reverse complement.
TAAAAATATGTTCCCTTAGTGAAAAATTCAGGGTAGTTAGAAGCAATAATCATCCATAATAGTGTAATCGAAAGTCCGTATTTATAACTTGGTATAAGTTCCTTCTGAGTTTTTTTTTGTCTTTGGTAGGCACTTGGCAAAATAAATATCTCACCCATGTTGGTATGTATTTGGAATGTTGCAACCATGGTGTTATGGGTTGAATTTACCGCCCTCTCCCCAACAATAACAAAAAGGTACGTTGGAGTCTTAACCTCCAGTAACATAGAATGTGACCTTGGAGATAGGGTCTTTACAAAGATAAATCAGTTAAAATGTAATCATTAGGGAAGGCCCTAATCCTGTATGACTGTTATTCCTATAAAAGAGGAATTCTGAACACAGATGTACATAGAGGGAAGCTGATGTGAAGAGACACAGGAAAGATGATATGAAGATGATCATCTATATGCCAGGGAGGGAGGCCTGGAACAGATCCCCTATCTCAGCAGTCCTCCCAGGGAAACAACCCTCTTGACAACTTGATTTCAGACTTTCAAACTGTGAGACAATAAATTTGTTGGTTAAGCCACCTAGTTTGTAGTATGCTGTTAACACAACCTTAGCAAACTAATACATATCAAATTGCCTTATAGCAATTTTATAATTACTTTATATCTTGATTGTTGAAGTTTTCTTAAATTTGTTTTTTTGCTTATGTTGGGTATAACCCAACTAGATTATGAAATTATTTGAGATCCTGTTTATATTTCCCTATCTTTCCTTTCCCTATAGTATTTTGTATAAGATGTGGAAGATGTTTGTGTGATGCAAATAGGCATGCTTTTGATGAAAAGAATTTATGTTACATAGAAGCAACACTATGTCCAATATAGAATTGGGGAGAAAGTGTTTAATTTTAGAATTTTTTTTTTTTAGCTGAATGAACTTGGTTATTTTATGGTCTTGGAATCTGATATATATATGTATAATATTTATATATTATATGATATATGTATATAAAAGATTTGTGTGTTTGGATTATGTCATTAGAATTTTTATATTAAAATTAATATAACCATATTATAAGGCAATTAGGATAAGAAGAAAACAAGATGACTCATTGTTCCACCACTGAAACACTGTAACTACTAAACAACTTATACTAAGTTGTTTTTCTTTTAGATTTTCACCTATAGAGAGAACTGGTTTATTTGTATAATTATAGTCACATGTGTGTGTATATAAATTTAAGATTTTTAGCTAACATATTACAAAAATTTACTTCTTATACAGGTTTGTCAACTAATTTAGAATGGATGTATAATATCCTATTTGTGTATATAATGCATTTTTGTAACTTTCCTATTTTTGGATATTTAGGTTGTTTCCAGTTGTTAACCACGACAGACATGCTGCAGAGAACACTTGTGCATAAATATGTTTCCATCATTAGGATTATTTTTTTGAAGTTCAGTTTAAAAAAGTCGGACTTTTAGGTTAGAGTAATGAAATATCTTTTAAGGCTCTTCATACATATTAAATTGTGTTTTACAAAAGGGTTGTACAGTTTTCAAAGAAATTATTTCTTACATATTCCAGTTTGGAATCCAATTTGCAGTACTTACTGATACTTATTTTGACATGCATAATTAGTTTTAATGGTTGTTTTCAGCTACAGCTTGCCCATCTTTTTGTTAGTAATTTTTTTAAGCCCATGATTTTAGAGAAAATCCTCCCTTTACCATTATATATGAAAAAAGACATATATATATATAATGTATACATATTAACGTATATATAAAATTAGCATTACTTATAAGTCTTGACCATCAGATATCTCATTGATGAGTTGTTATAGGAAGGGACCTTGTGTAACAGGGAATTCAACTGAAAGGTATAAGGTAGTAATTTTGACTTTTGGCAGATGGCTGAAAGTTCAAATCCTTGTATCTGGACTTATGGTGCATTTGAGTTGGTTTTAGATTAGCTGTGTACCCAAAATGTCTGACATGGTGGGTAGTGTGGGCAAATGATAATGTTTAAACATATTTGAATAGTTGATAACGTAATAGTTACAAAAATGAATTATTATACATTGAAACAGAAGTTCAGTCAGTGGCTACAAATGAATGCATACATGCAGAGATAAGGACTGACCTCAGCTCTGGGTTTTCTCTGCCCCTGACGACCTGGCAGGGAAACTAAAGTTAGCTCAGGACACCAATGCAGAATCCCATTTCAAGAACCAGCTAAACCCAGTGAGCATTAAGGGTAAAAAATTTAGTCCCCAGAATATCTGAATTAGAGCACAGAGCAGAAAGACTAATTCTCAGTCTTACCTGCCAGTGGGACCTGAGTCCTTAATAGCTCCTAGGCTTGAGGCTGAGCCTTTGTTACTTGAGGCTGTTGGGATTTGGAAGAGCAGGGATTCAACCTTAGATAAGTTAAGTGATTGCCCAAGATCATATTTTCGATTTGAGTTGGTGTTAGAATTGTCATCTACATCTTATACTCACTTCTTTTCTAATCTAGTGCTTTTGGCTGTATAACACCATCTTGAATGTTAAGTATAACCTCATGGTTATTTTACAAAGTATGATTATTGCTATAAAATCTAAAAAATAACTTGCTACTTGGAGAAACATTTTTGAATAGATGAATCTTGATATTATTTAAATATGAAGTTTCATAAAATACAAATTTGGTATGGTTTTATTATTTATTTTACTTTCATTTTCAAACCATGGTAATTAGCTTGCCACATTTTATTGAATTTTAGCAATATTAGGGTTAAGTGTTGAATGAATTCTGATACCTGAAATGGTAGTCAGAAGAGTTGGGCCTCTTAAAAGTTATATATCTGTATAATCTTGACTATGATGGAATTTATATTCTAGTGAAGATCAGCTTTGTTTTGGAAGTGATCTGTGGCAGACTTACCTTTACAGTTGCTCTTTTGAGTCATTATAGTAATAATGAAACAAAATAATGAAACAATTGTCCTTATTTTATAAATGAGGAAACATACCCAGAGGTTATGAGAATGGAATGATAGGGGCACATTGGAAAATCATGCTTTTGATTTGTATGATTTGTATATTTAGCAGATTTGGTTTTAGAAAAGGTTACTCTTAAGTGTGTGTGTGTTTTCTGATTATAATAGCATATATGCTTATTGAAGATCATTTTGAAAATTTATGTGGAAGAAGAAATTAAAAATTAACAGTAATCTCATCACTCTATATTAATCACTGTAAATACTTCAATATTTGTTAATACTGTTATTTATGTTACTAGTCAAAGTGCTGTGGAAGCAAGACCACTGGACTGCAAATAAGGAAACCTGTATATTCTGCCTGTCCATTACCTTAGTTGTTGACCTTGGTTGTAGGGTTTCTTTATTGCCAATTTTTTATTTTAATCATGAAGGATCCCTTTTCTTATCCTCTCTTTTTCCCAATTTCTACTAAATTACTTTTAACAAATAAATACTACTTTGATTTATGGGGGATAAATAGTTTAACAGTACTGCTTTTATCTACACTCACTGAAGAACAAAGGAAGATGATGTTTAGGTTAGCTAATACACTTTTAATTCTGCGTACATAGTATGTTAGACTTTTTGAAGTATTGAAAATAGATTGAGCATTGCCCATTTGACTCTATAAAGGCCTAGGGTCTCCATGAAGGGAGTAATTGGAGTAGATGGTTTATAGTAAGTTTAAAATGCTGCTACTTTGATTCCATTGCACATTGGTATGTCCTTATTATTATTATTTCCCAAATGGTAATTATTTTGCTTTCTAGACCAGTAAGCTAATATATCAAAAACTGTTGCACTTGAGTATAGTTATTTTAATGTGAGTAATTTATGAGTTACAGACATGATATCACTCAAAGTTAATCATATTCTTTTGCCTAATATCCATTTTATGAGAAACTGAAAGTTATTCTTTGTATTTTTACCAACCTTATCCCAATCAAATATTACTAAAACTGTTGTCAAAAAAAAGTTTTTACATTTTATTTTATTTATTTTTTTAAAAAGATTTTATTTATTTAATTGACAGAGAGAGAGAGCATGAGAGGGAACACAAGCAGGGGGAGTGGGAGAGGGAGAAGCAGGCTTCTGGCTGAGCAGGGAGCCCGATGTAGGGCTCGATCCCAGGACCCTGGGATCATGACCTGAGCCGAAGGCAGTCGCTTAACCAACTGAGCCACCCAGGCGCCCGTTTTTACATTTTAATGTTCTCCTTTTGAGGCTGAGTACTATGAAGATGTTATTCAAAGTTGCATTCATTGTTGTAATTTCTGGCAACATGTCTATCAGTTTCTACTATCTGATGCTTGTATGTCATACTAACAGTGGTAAGTACCGACAAAAGGGTTTTCTGGTATCTTAACAGGTTTTATATTTCCCTGCTTAGTGCCAACTCCAGCTGATATTATTATAATGAAACCAATGGGATACATCATGATACCTTTTTCAGAGTGCCATTTGGCTTACTTTTACTTCTTTTATGTAGACACACCTCCAGTTTCATGCTTATCAGATATTTTTCAGTGTAGACTTGATAAAGTCAGGTAACTAAAAACAGCATGTCTCTTACCTTACTGTAGTATTAGAGAAACATTGCAAATGCTTATTCTGATAAAACCCAAATAAAACTGAGGGAAAGTTTAGTCCTGCATTTATTCTTCAATAATTTCTTTGTAAGAATAATATTTTAAAATGTTTTTTTGATTAATAAAAGTTATTTAATCCATTGTTTGTATTCCTTCACTGACTCAGGGATGACAAAGCTATATAAAAAGTGGGCATAGAAATTAAGTTTACTCTTTTAGCAATTTTAGTTGATACCTTAATAATAAAATGCTTTTGATACTTTTATTATTTTTTATTATTGGTTTTTGTTAAGTTCAACTTTTTAAAATGTGAGTTCAGATTTGAGAATTAAAATACATTTAGTAATTAAAATGAGTTGTGTACAGTTTGACAGAAAGGCTATTCTGGTAACACTAGATACCTTGAGGTTAATTCTAAGCCATGTTCTTACTTCTTGCAGTTCTGCACGTCATTCTTCCATGGGCATTGCTCAACATACAAATCTCTGTGAGCAAGTTTTCTCTCCTGTCAACTTGGTGTAGTGCAGTGATTCTGCATGTGGTCACCAGTTATTGTATACTTATTTGCCAGGCACTATGATGGGAAATAGCAATTAAATACTTGGGTTTTGGGTGCCTGGGTGGTTCAGTCGGTTAAGCGTCTGCCTTCTGCTCAGGTCATGATCCCAGGGTCCTGGGATCCAGTCCTGCATCGGGCTCCCTGCTCAGCCAAGAGCCTGCTTCTCCCTCCCTCTGCTGCTCCCCCTGCTGTTTTCTCTCTCTGTCTCTCAAATAAAGAAAGAAAATCTTTAAAAAAAATACTTGGCTTAGGTCACATTAATCTAGTTATAGACAGAAATAGAAAAATAGCAATTACACATAGATAAATGCTTTCATAAGGATAGGCACAAGGGGGGCGCCTGGGTGGCTCAGTCATTAAGCGTCTGCCTTCAGCTCGGGTCATGATCTCTGGGTCCTGGGATCGAGCCCTGCGTCGGGCTCCCTGCTCTGCCGGAAGCCTGCTTCTCCCTCTCCCACTCCCCCTGCTTGTGTTCCTTCTCTCGCTGTCTCTCTCTCTGTCAAATAAATAAAAAAATTTTTTTAAAAAATTGAAAAAAAAAAAGATAGGCACAAGGTATACGTGCTTAGGAAATGGCATGAATTGGGGGATGGGTCAGAAAATGTTTTCCTTTAAGAAATAAGTCCTGAGTGGAATCTTGTTACCCAGATCAAGGGGATTAAAAAGGGCATTTCAAGCATGTGCAGAAGCTTAGCAATGTGAGAAAACATAACCTATTCTTTCTTTGTCCCGTTTCTCCATCATGGCATCTTTTTCCATAAAAAAGTTTCTTTGTATTCTCACCCTTTCCCTCCAGTTCTTTTACCTCCTTACCTGGAATCTAAGTGCTTTTTCTTCTACCAAGTTCAGTGTGCCTCAAGATGAGCTGAGAATCTGGTGTTCTCCAGATATTTTGCTTCTAGATCACTTTTTTAAAGTTACCTTTTTCCAGTAATCCCTTTCTATTTTGAAATTTGTGCTATACCTGGGATATCAACCTTGTTCCATTATCTATTAACCTATAGAATATTCCTCAAGGACTTTTGTCACCATTTTCCTTTGTGGCCTGTCTGTCTTCTAAGAGTTCATGGATAACTTCACCTCACAGGTAGAGGTTTCCTGCAGAGTAAGTCTCTCAGTTCATTCCTGTTCGAACAACTTACATTTTCATACCACTTTAGCAACTGGCTCGCCAGACATCAAACTTTGGAATCACCAGAGCTGTTGTTTTAAAAATCTTGAATGCTATAATTATTTATTCTGATATCAACATATCTTTTGTTTTCATTTCCAATAACCTGACTTTTGCCCTGACATCTGGTTTCTTAAATCTCTTTGCTTCATTCTTCTTTCTACCAAATTCAGATCCAATTGAATATTGTTACAGATAGGCACATATGTGAGAGTCTTTGGCTTATTTGACCTTGGCACTCTTATTTTTTGATAATCCCATAAAAACATATGTATATGTTCTGTATCTTAGTTGTAAGTTAGCCTGGCAATGCTGGCAAGAAAAATCCCATAATTATCTTGATTGGTTTATTAGAAACCCATTAAATATCATCTGGCTTCTTAGTGTTTCCCAATAATTTTTTAATGGTTTTAGTTTTGTTGTATATGCTCTCAGACTTTTTCCAGTGCATATGAAGACTGGTGGTCAGGTGTGCTGCAATAAGATGAATTCAGATATTACGCATTTGGTAATTATCTTCTGTTTCTCATCCAGTCCCCATTCTCAATAATAAAATAATACTCGTGAGTCACTCTCCATCTTGTGATCTAGAATAATACCAGTATTGTTGAAGCTCCCTGTATGTTACTTCCCAATCCTCTTCTCCTCAGAGTAACTAATTTATATTTATCATTCTCTTCCCTTTCATATGGGTTTAAAAACATGTGTATATGTATGTATGTATGTGTACATCAGCTGTTTGTTGCTTAGTTAAGATTTTTTAAAAATAAACTTTATAAAATGGAAGCCTATATGTGATTTTCTGAAAAAAAATTTTTTTTTGGACTTAACATTATGGGTTTGAATTCATTCATTTGACTCTCTTAAACCTCAGCACAATGCTATGAGATAGATACTATTATTATCCAGACCTTACAGGTGTGGAAGCAGAGCACAGATGTATATTTAAGTGACTTGCGTGAGGTTATACCTCCAGTTAGTTTCAGTGTCTAGATTTTAACCCAGGAAGTCTATGATCTCAAAGTCCAGACTCTTAGCTCTTATATGGTGTTTACATTCATTGCTAATCAGGGATATGTCTGTGTTTATCTTCTTTTTTTCTCTCTCTCTCTATTTACGTGTATTTAAAATATCAACAGATATCTACAGGGAATTAAGAATCAGATGGACAGTACATTTCTTTATCAGGAACATCAGATTCCATAAGACAGTACCCTGATAAAATGACTAAGGGAAAATAACTTTGAATGTACCAACGTCTTATCCAGATGGATTAATATTTTAGAATAAGGTAGAAATAAAGACAATTTCAGGCATACAGGGACTCAGAAACTGTCCTGTCTGTTGATTATTGCTGAAGGAATTACTCATGATATACTCTAGTAAGAAGAGCAGTGAACCGGGATAAAATAGTGGGATACAGGATGTAATGATGCACAAAGAAAGCTGTAAAACATGTTGTTAAATTTAAATAGAACTGAAAAAGTTATATAGGAGTTGGGAGAGGAAGAAGTGTAGAAGAGAACAAAATAGTAAGCTATGTTTCTGGTCCTGTTTTGGGGGGAAGGACAGACATAGTTGCTAACGTCAGATTTGGCTAGGAAAAAATAACTAATGATAATAACCTACATTTCACTAAGCATTTAGTGTATAGTATATATTTTGTAAAAATTTTACACGAATTGTAAGATATACATATATCTTGAATATGAGTACACACTTGTGAAGGTGTTTAAGCCAGCACTTCCTGCCTTTGTTTCCCTCTGTTTTAGACAACCAGTGTTTTAATTGTTCATTCCAATTCTCTATCAAACTATTACTCTGAGGAGGATATCTCCCTGCCTGTTGTTAGATGTTAGGTACTGTAAAGTGTGTATTCCTTGGTCTGAAGAAATTGACCATCAGCTGTCCAAATTGGTGCAATGTCATCTGTTCTGGTTATTTTATAGTACTCTGAGCATTTGCATCTATCCATGGGTAAGCAAAGCCCAGTCCATAGGCAGGGTCTATTCCTGGCAAGACCCCTATCTGTAGCCTCCAGTACTACTAGCATCAGTCTGATTTGCCAGCTGTGTGTGGTTAGGGCCTTCCACTAGGGAATCTGCCACATAGTCATCTGTAGTCTCTGTCTCTCTCATTGGCCAGCAGAACAGTTTTTATTGTCATTTTATGCTTTAGAGGATACAAGAGTAACATGTTTAGATTCAGCCCATCTCTGCATTGCTGTAGTACCCCCATGTCTACTCATTTCATGGGCCCAGATGGCCAGCCTAAGTGAGCACACAATGATACCTTCTTATCGATTCCAGTCACCTTCTGAATATGGAAGAGAGTTCTTCTGATGGCCTTCAACATGTCCTACTCTAATGCATCCCTGATATTCCAGTAGTGACTTCCATAGGGCCATGCCTAATGCGAACATCCCTTGTATAGGCCAAGTTTCCATTGCCCTCCTGTCTGACCACAGGGGCAAGCCACTGGTCATTGCCTATGAGTCGGTAAATACCCAAACATAGAGGCTTTTACCGATGTTCAGTTCTTCCATCACTGCTAGGGACAAGTGCAATTCGGTGTACCAAGCTGATCTATTTTTACCTTTTCTTCACTCAGCGTGGTGATCTTCCAAACAGGATGTTGTCCATTCACCTTGGAACTGCTGTCCACAAATCAAACAGCTCTTTGTTGATCAGTCAAGAACTGTTAATATGGCACTGTCCAAGGGACAATAGAATCCAGCACCTTCTCACACAGTTTCAGTGTCAGTTCTAGGGGAAAAGAGACTCCCTGCTCCTGAGAATCTCCTCCTTGCATTTCCCAGGCAGCATGATCCTGTATAAACTGTATTCATTTTATTATGTTACTCTTCTGTACACTGCCATCCCCGTTAGAGTGTTTCTCTGACATCATCCTAGACATTATGGCTATTTCAGGTTTCAAGATCATTTTATGTCCTTCAGTCATAGGGATGGATTCAATAAATAATGCCCAATAGCAAGGTAGTGAATGCCCCTCAAATGGAAATTCTGTAGTCCAGCGTTCTAGTAGTCATTGCTGGGAGGCACTCACAGGCTCTTGCCATAAACCCTTGTCTGTGCTCCACATGGGGCTGTTGCGCAGAGAATTTGCTGCTACCGGCACTTGAGCTTCTATTCCACGGTGTGTGGACTCCGGCAGTCTTATTGGTTCCTGTTTAGCATGCCAATTAATATTGCTTGAAGGGCAAGATTTACATGCCTTGTGGTATACAAGGGGAAATGGTAGGGGAAATGTTTCCTACTCAGATATAATGTCTATCTCCATTCAGATAGAAAGAGATGCAACCACTTCACATAAAGCCTGTTCAAACATACCAGTTCTGCTACAAACCCTCACCTTAATTTCATCAACTCTTAACATTCCTAATGTAGCTTCTGTTAGGACTTTATCCATAGGTTTTGTTTTTTTAATACTAGGTAGGGAAAGGTGTTCCCCAGCCAGACGTAATATCCATTCCCATTAAGTGTTCAGGTAAAGTTGATACAACTCTTTTACGTCATAACTGCTTAAACATTCCAACTTTCATATCATGTTATAGACTTTTAAATTTTTTACAAAATGTGGTAAATTGGATGGATTTGTTTGGGTCGCTGTAATGTTGGCAGACTAGCAGAGGATCTGCTTGTTTGTCCCACCCTGCTTTTGGTAGTGCTGTATTAAAACCTGTGTTTTAACCTTATCACTGTCCATTTTATTTATCCCATATCTTAATAACCATCTAAAGATTTCTACCCTCTTAGGATGAATCGTCTGACTCTCCCCTTTATGATGATTCTTTGTTTTGTCTCTGTCAATATTTGCTTTATTCATCTTCTTAATACCTGTTTAAAAATTTCCAGCTTGTTGGGAAAAGTCCCTTGACTCTCCCTTCAGCCTCTTCCCATTCTCTAATTAACCTAATGTTTTTATTAGCATCTGTAAAACCCATAAGGGAAAGCTGAGTCACCAAATTTAATAAAGCTTCTAGAACTGTTTTCACTTTTGCAGTAATCAGGTTATATGAGGTAGCCATGTGAAAGAGGCCCCCTTAACTGCATTTTCACAACCTGGGTAATGGGTATATTCAGTGGTGAATGTCCTGGTCATCATAAAGCTAGTCTAGTATGGTTTGTATGTCAAGCATATTGGCTGCTTTATCTGGGGTGTTCCACTTAGCATTTATGGGGAGTGGTAGGCTCTTGCCTTTCTGAGGGTAAACAGACTTTATAGTGGCTTTTATCCAGTCTACCATGCCGGCTCTTCCCTCAAGAATAACTTCCTGTGTGTGTGTCTGGATTACCGATAGCCATTTGTGATTCTTTCATAGTGAGCTGTGGATCCTACATCAGCCCAGATACACTCTTCCAACTCTGCATCATTCAAGGCCAGACACTCCTAAATTAGTCACTCTCATAATCCATTTTAGTAAAGGTTCTTCAGGACGCTGATGATACCAATTTACAAAATGAAACAACTTCACAATATTTTCAGTTCTTTCCTGGTTCTGTCCTCCCTCCATGTGGACTACCTTCTTGGTGAACCAAAGGTCTTAGAGGTACTCTCTGTTGTTTCTGCATAATTTTTCCTTTGGGGAGTGGATTTGAGGCTAGTGGCCTAAGCCCAAACTGACTGATATTTGAGCTTCGTCTATCATCAAGGTCTAACTCAGCACTTTTAATGTTATTTTAAGCTATTACAGATAATAATAACCAAGAGATTGTATATTTTGTCTTTTTCTTATTAGTTTGCATTTCTTTATGCATCCAGTGAACCAACTCCCAAGGAGTTGGATTCATCTGTAAATTCCTTTGCTAACTGTTCCCTTTAGCAACTGAGCACAGCATAGCTGCTGCTCCATACTGTGGGTAACACATGGCCACCCAGGAATCAAAGGTTCTTCATCCCCCACCCTTTCATTCTTTCCTTTCCCAAACCACAGGTTTCTGGGAGTCAGGCCCCTTCCAGCAAGTCTCATTTCTCTGCCACCAACTATAATTCTGACACCAATTCAGATTCTGATACCATTTATGCTGATACCAGTTTTTCCCTATACCGCAAAGCAGTTGGCTCAGTTTGGACACTGTCTACCTGGAGATAGTGTCAGATCCCACAGGTTAAGGGCTCAGTCCTACAAGACTGCTGCTTCCCACCCCCAGATGCCAGTTGTAAGTCCAGGTTGTTACCTGTGCTTCTTATCAGCTGGCTATAGATTGGAGGCTCTGATGACCCCTTCCTTGGGTTCAGTTAATTTGCTAGAGTGGCTCACAGAACTCAGAGAAACAGTTTATTTGCTCGATTACCAGTTTATTACAAAAGGATATAACTCAGGAATGACCAAATGGAAGAGATACATAGGGCAAAAATATGGGAAAAGGGGCATGGTGCCTCTGTGGTCTCTAAGTATGCCATTGTTCCTGAATCTCTGGGTATTCACCAACCTAGAAATTCTGTGAACCCCATCCTTTTGAGGTTTTATGGAAGCTTTATTACATAGGTATGATTGATGAAGTCTTTGGCCATTAGTAGTGATTGAACTCAGTCTCTAGCCCTTCTTCTCTCCCCAAACATGTGTTTGGGGGTGGAGGTGGGGGTGGGAGGTCTAGACTGAAAGTTCTAACCCTTTAGTCCCAAGGTTGGTTCCCGTGGCAACCAGTCCTCAAGATTAGGTTACCTAGAGGCTTCCTCAAAGTCACCTCATTAACATGACAAAAGATACCTTTATTTCTCTCTTCTGTTAGGAAATTCTAAGGGTTTGAGGAGCCTATGCCAAGAATAGGAACAAAGTACAAATATATATATATATTTCTTATTATAAATCACAATATCACATCAGGTCAGCTCTCAGAAAGTAGAAAATGTAGTACATTCAAGGACAGAGACAGACACATAAATAATTGGAGATTTTAACACTTCCCTCTCCATCCAAGGCAGATCATATTCATGAAATCTAGCAAGTGTATTGAGTACCTTAAAATATGATCAAGAATGGATCCTATTTATATCAAACTCCAAACCCTGACATTAGTGAATGATACCTTCTTTTTAAGTACCATGGAACATTAATGAACATTGAACGTGTTAGAAGCCAACAAAAAATTCTCAGTGAATTCTAAGAAGAGAAATAATAAAAACAGCATTCTCTGATCACAATGCAAAGTGTTAAGAATGAACAACCTCAATCCAAAAACAGCAAGGAGAAAAATGATTCACAGAAGATGCCGTCAAATGACAGAACTAAAATAATTTAGTAATGTGTTGGATGTCCTTTATTCAAAGGAAAACAATCCATAGATTGAGGGAGTAAAGTCCCTCACAAGCAGTGGAACCCTCTTCCTGAGGAGTTTTGGGTAAGAGGGACTTTTATAGAGCATTAATAGCTGCATTTTGGAAACAGGGCATGACTGGCTGAGATTGCATGTCTGACATATTTTGAAAAATTAAGGAACAAGGAAATAAGTATAGAGCCCAGAATTGGCTTGGTATTTGGGGATGGGATGACTGGATATATTGCATTTGCTGGTCAAGTGTAGCATTTACAGGAATACAGAAGTTTAGTTTGCTGAATTAGTGACAGAGATGCCTAAAAATTTCTTTTTTTTTTAAGAGTTTATTAGAGAGAGGATCATAAGTGGGGGGCAGAGGGAGAGGGAGAAGCAGGCTCCCCGCTGAGCAGGGAGCTCGATTCAGGACTCAATTCAGGACTCGATCCCAGGACCCTGAGATCATGACCTGAACTGAAGGCAGATGCTTAACCAACTAAGCCACCCAGGCGCCCCTAGAAATTTATTTCATCTTGGGTCTAGGAATTTATTTCAACAATAGAAAACACAGATGATAGGAAAAAATTGATATATTAATGATCAAAGTAAGTGACAGGACTCTGTGTGTGTGTGTTTGTATGTGTATGTATATAACTACATGACTGAGATTATAATGTGGGGAAGAAAATAAAATTCTGCATATGCTTTTTACAAGAGATTATAAGTGGTAAAATGATAGCAAATGAACCAGATAATTAGCAATCCTCATTCCCCCTCTTCCCACCTCCCCAAAACACTTTGTTAAAAATACACAAATATGACTTTAAGATAAAAAGGATAAAGACAGTCACTAACTGATTACATTTTCATTTATTCATGTGGAAAGAATGTAAGTAATTTTAATTCCATCAAGTATGTGATTGTTTGTATATTCCCTTATATTTTTTTAAAAGGTTTTTTTTTTTTTTTAAAGATTTTATTTATTTATTTGAGAGAGAGAGAATGAGAGACAGAGAGCATGAGAGGGAGGAGGGTCAGAGGGAGAAGCAGACTGACTCCCTGCCGAGCAGGGAGCCCGATGCGGGATTCGATCCCGGGACTCCAGGATCATGACCTGAGCCGAAGGCAGTCGCTTAACCAACTGAGCCACCCAGGCGCCCTGTATATTCCCTTATATTTACACTATGAACTTTTCATCCATGTACATTTTATTCCTTAACTTGAATTTTGTTCTGACTTAGAGTTGGTTAGGTTGCTTTATCTTCTATCTAGATCTAAAGGCTATGTTCATATCTTCTGTGAATTGCAGGATGTTTGAAATAGTTTGCTGTGATGAGAAAGGAAATTAAAGGAACAAAAAAAAAACAATGGACCATTAGACTGGTGTATGTCACTACCACTGACAAGCTTTGTTATTTCCTCTTGAGAAGTTATTTGTTTCATTAATGCCCTTTAAGGCCCTCTTGTGCCATTTGGGAAGCAATTCTTGTAGGTTAGGGATATCTCCATATTTTGCCTCTATAGAAAATACCAGTGCACTTATTTGATCTACACAGTAGCTTATTTATTTCAGCAAGTCTGTACCATTGAAGAAAACAGTTATGGTATTTCCAGTGGGCGCATGACATGATAAAGGTCCTAGCTGATTAAAGATCCAAATAAAGAAAAGTTAGAATACACAGTGTTTGCCTAGACCTTAGAAATTACTCATTTCAAAAGAGAGCAGTAGAGCAAAGTATGTGAAGTTGATCCAATGCCATTATGCACACGATAGAATCAAAATAGAGCTATTATCTTTAAAGAATCTTGAGAATTAAAAGGATTCGATGTTTTATCATAACACTGTCTTTCCCAATTTTTCATTACTTTATTTATTATATACTATGCATTCTGCTAATGTTGATTACTATCTGTGTGCCAGGCATTGTGCTAATAAGTGTTACAGGTGAAGTGGTGAACTGTATTTTGGGACAATTCTCTTTTTTTTTAATTTTTTATTTTTTATCAGGATTTGTTCTAGAGTATCTTTTCAAGGATTTTTGTATAGGAAATAGTCTTGAAAGAGATATTTAGGGCACAGGGCAGACTTATTTCTTAACCATGATAATAAAGGTATCTCTATCTAAGGCAAAAATTGGTCAGGCTTGCTACATACAGCCCCTTTAAAAGATTGGAGTTTCTATGGGTGCACCCTCACTTGGGGTTGCCTATGCATCAGCCCTGTGGACTTTGGAGGACAGAGGGAACCAATGCAAGCAGGAAGCTTATACAGCCTATTGTGCTTGAGTAATAAAATCCTCTGTCTGTGACCTGGGAACCACCTCTTTTGCCAGCATTTATGAAACAGGCTAATTTGTTAGCTTGCAAGTAGGAGAAGATCTCAGACCTTTTGTAGTTCTGGATCCAGTAGAGACTGGGTTTTTGATCTTACAGGATTTGTTTTCTAGTGGAGAAAACAGTAAAACAGTTAATTACTATATACTAAAATTGTTATGATGAAGAAGCACAGTTTGTATGGAATCACCTAGCAGGAGCATTTAATCCAGCTAACCTCATTAGGGAGAGTCAAGAAAGCTTTCTGGAGGAAGTTAACATGATGAGAACCGAAGGATGAGAGTAAGCTAGCCAGGCAAAAGACAGGGATGGGAAAAAATTTATACTTCTATTGTATAATTGCTTTAGGCTTGTCTTTGTTTTGTGTTTATGAGTTACCTTGCTATCACATGTTAAACTCCTGAAAGATGGGCACCGTTTCATATCCCCCACAGGTTTCATTCTGTACTGGATCCTCATGTGTAAGGTGTATTTCTTCATTTCTTGTAAGCCGCATTTAGTTGAGTTGTTTTTTGTCTTAAAAAATATATGCAGTTTGATAGTCCTTATTTTTAAATTGGAATGTTTAATTTCTTTACATGTGATATCATTATTGATGTGTTTGGATTTCAACATACCATATTTGTCTTGTCTGTTCAGTATATTTTTTTCACCTTTCTTGACTTCTTTTGGGTTTAGATATTTTTCATAATCATTCAACACCCTTCTCTATTAACTTTTAGAAATATATTCTTTTGCTGTTCTTTTAGGGATTACCCTGGATATTATAACATACATCTTTGATTGATTAAAGGGTAAAATAGATCCATTCTTTTTATCCCTCTCCCCCACTTAGTGCTATTTTCATTTATCTTAATATTTTATATCTTTTTAAACCCTGTTGGCATTGTCATTATTGATATACACAGTAAATAATTATTTGGATTTACCCATATATCTTTCCTAACTTTTATTTCTTCCTGCATCTCTAAGCATCCATCTGGGATTATTTATTTTCTGCCTAAAAAATACATTTTAGTATTTTCTTTGTTGAAGGTCTCCTGGTTACAATCTTGAAGCTTAATTTCTTTAAATAGCTTTGAAATTTCATTACCATTTTATGTTCAAATAGTGTTCCTGCTTCATTTCTTCCTCCTATCCTTCTGGAGGTCTACTTATACATATGATAGACCTGTTCATTTTATTCTACATCCTTTCTTCCCCTCTGCTTTCACCCTTACTTTACTATTTGCATATGTCCGAATCTTTTCTTTTAATACATGTTCTAGTTCACTAATTCTTTTTCCAGCTGTATGTAATCTGCTGTCAAACTCATCATTGAATTTTTGAATTCAGTTATCTTTCAGTTCTAGAAAGTACATTTTATACTCTTATGGTTTCCTGTTAGCTGCTGAAATCCTCAGTCTTGTTTTTTAAATTCCTGGAACATATTAGTTATGATTAGTTAAAATTTTGTGCCTGATAACTCCATTATCTTTTCATCTGTGTGTTAAAGTGAACACATCTAGTCACCTAATATGTCTTTTCTTTTCTTTGGCTTTTATTCCCTTCTTATATTTTAGTAGTATGACTGGCTGTTTTTGATTGAGGCTTGAATAAAGTACATCAAAAGTTCTAAAGCTAATTTGAGGCTTTGGATGCTGTTATCTTCCTCCAGACTTTTGGTTCATGCTGGCACCTAGGCTTGAGACCCCAGCAGTCTCAGATTGCCAGAATCCAATCAGAAAGTGATTTGAATTGATACTTGGTCTCTGTACTCTGTAAGGTCTTGTCTGTTTCTTTCTTTCTTTTTTAATTGATAGAAAATTCACATTACATATAATGCATCATAGCCATTTTAAAGGATACAATTCAGTGGTTTGTAGTATATTTATAACGTTGTGTAGCCATCAGCACTTTCTATATTCAGAATATTTCCATCACCCCAAAAAAATACTCTTATACCTCCGAATTCCCAATTCTTCCATCCTCTGGCAATTACTAATTTACATCATAATCATACAATATGTAGTTTTTTTTGTGACTGGTTTCTTTCATTTAGCATGTTTGGGCTATTTTCTTTTCCACCCTTACTCTTGGGGAATAGCTCTTCAAGGTAGCAAGCAAAAAGCTTGGGGTGTTTGAAAGGGTTCTTCCATTGTAAATCTCTAAACCATAGTTTTTCCGTGGGTATGTCAAAATTTATATTCAGGTTCTCAGCCTTTCCCACTGTTGCTTTTGCAGTGAGCATTTGTCTGGAAGGGAAAAATACCTTTAATTCTAGGCTGGGCTTATTTCTGTGAGCTTTCTTCCCTTCTGGATCTGGCTTTGCAATTCCTCGTTGTCTTGGCAGCTATCTGATGCCTTCAGATATTGTTTTTACCTTTTAAAATTCTACTTGGGAGCGCAGTGGGATTGGGCTTTATAAATTTTGCTGAAGGACTAAATTCCTTTATTCAATTAGTATTTATTGAATGGCAAATATATACCAGGTACTGGAGATCATAGCAAACATACCGAGCAGGTAAAAGTCTCTGTTCCCATGGAGGTGGCAGTCTGGGAGAGGCTGTAGGAAATAAACACACACCAAAAATACACTGTATGTCAGATGGTGAAACTTTATGGAGCAAAATAATGTGGATAAGGATAGATTTCTGGAGTATTAGCTGTTTTAAGTAAAGTAGTTTAGGGAAAGCCTCTTTGATAAGGTGACATCCAAAGAGATACTTGAGGGAAGAGAACCAGGTGGATACCAGGAGGAGACCATGACAGGCAGAGGGACAGCAAGTAGGCACAAATGAATGGAGAGTGTCAAAATAAGATTGTGGCTGAAGCAGAGTGAAGTTGTTGGATTAGATCTGAGAGGTGAAGGATGGGGCAGATTATGTAAAGTGCTGTACAAGTTTGGATTTTATTGGAACTGAGTTGAGAAGCCATTGGAATGTTTTGAGCAGAAGAGACATATTATCTGCTTAGTACTCACATTGCTCCTGTTAAAACTAGTGTTGAGAATAAAGCCTGGGTGGTGAGTGTAGATGAGAGAAACCAAGGAGATTCTTTCAGTAACCCAGACAAAAGATAGATATTGTTTCAGATTATGGTGGTACCAGTACGAGTAGTAAGAATTGATGAGATTCTAGATGTCTTTTGAAGTAAGAGCTAACTAGATTTGCTAGTTCTTTGGAATTGGGCATGTAAGAAAAAGAGGAGTCAAGGATGACTGAAACTTTTGTACTAACTGGAAGGATGGAGAGTTTATCATTGACTGAGACTGGGAAGTTTGTTAGAAGATGTAATATGGGGGTGGAATGGGGAGAAGATCAGGAATTTGTTCTTGACCCTATTAAATTTTAGGTGTCCATTACCCATATAAGAGAAGATGACAAGAAATTATTTTATGTATGAAGCTGCAAATAGTTGAGCTAAAGATACACATTTGTGAGTCAATATTAGTATTGACTCACAATAGTTGGTATTAAAATCCAATTAATAGTTGGTATTAAAATCCATGAGATTGAATGACATTATCTAGGAATGAGTATGGACAGAGAAGAGATGCAAGTCCTGGGACCAAGGGCAGTTCAGCTTTTGTAAGTCTCAGGGATGAGGAGGATTCAATAAAGAAAAGTAGAGAAATAGGTTGGTGGCTTGAAGGATGAGGTGGAGTCAATTACTTTTTTTTTTAAAGATGGGTTAGATTTTCGTGGATTTGCATGCTGATGAGACTGATCCAGTAGAGGGAATGATCTAGCCCCTGTTGGGGCAGGGATACAGATACTGGGAACAATTCTTAGAGCTATTTACTTGAGAAAGGGAATGGGCATGGAATATAGAGGGCACAGATGGAAGCATTGGCTGTTAAGAAGGTGGAGGAGGAACAGTAAAGTAACCCCCAAATTCAGATGACACTTTGAGATCAGAAAAATGAAGCAGGCCATTCCACACAGTTTACACAGAGTTTTATTCAGGGTAACTTACTGACGGGGTAATCAGGTGGATGGCAGTCCATGGTAGCTGTATAGTTATTCTCCATAAAGTCTGGACTTTAGTTCCCAGATTTTATACAGTGAGGGGACACACAAAGGGCATTATAGTGAATCAAAGGGTTAGTTGACAGCTAACCTTTAATTAGATCTTGTGGTACCACCTGTGAGTCAGAAAAGGGAAAAACTATGTTATCTCGGACAGATTCATGGAAGGCCAGAACATGCCTCTCTCCATCCTGACCTTGGAGGGCATTTCTAAAGTATGTATATTAATCTCCCAGGGGCCCAGAACATGTAATAGCCCTAAGACAAGTCATGGAGCCAGCATGAAGAAGATGTAATATTTTTTCTAGAGATGGAGTCAGTGTTATTAGCACTCCTACAGTTGGGTTTATATAGAAGTCTGGATAGTTCATCCATAAAAAGAGATGAAAAGGGAGATGATATGGATATACCTGCAGAGTTAGTGTGATAAAAGATGACAAAGTTATTTCCTAATTGCTTTTATCTTGTTAGTGCAAAAGGAAGCTAGCCATCACTAGAGTAAGGATGGGGAAGGAGGTCTTAGGAGTTTAAGCAGAGAAGAGAAGCTATAAAATAGTCATATAGGAAAGTAAATAGACGGGAAGTATAGGAAGGAAGAGAAGCACTGAAATAATGTCACTTTCTCATATATAAATTGAAAGAGTTTAGATCCGTCTCTAAAGGTTTTATGATACTGTTGGAAAGGAGAATTTTTCCCTCTACTCTCTAAGGTTGAACAGTTCGGGGCATATGAAATTAACTGACAAAAGAGATTAACAGGAGAAAACAAATACAAAATTTATTGGTATTTTTACATGCATGGTTCACAGAAATGAAGTGAAACTCAAAGAGAGATTATTACCCTTCTTGACGGACAAAAGAGGGTTTGGAATCCAAGGGACAGTGCATTGTGGGGAAATGACTAGGAAATACATGGGAGAGCTAATGGAAGATAAGGGTTATTTTGGCAGTTTGTTTATGCAGACTCATTTTGGTGTGGGTTTTCCATCTCCAGGGATAAGGGTTGCTCTTCTCATCCTAGCACAGGAGAGGTGGGATATTTATGCTACTTTCACAAGGATAAATTTATACCCTGCTTTAAGGTAGATTATGGGAGAGCAGAATACTCTCCTTATATCTTTTGCTTCTTAATTGCCTTCAGCTTAAAATAATTCTGATGTCAGAGTGGTGTATTTTGTGTGGCATTTCCTGATCCCCTTCAGTATGAATAAGTGTTGACTACCACACCCTGAATACTATATAGATTATTGCTGTTATTTGCTGTGACTTACTTTTCAAGCAGTAAAATCGACTCTTTGATATTAATATTAAACTGAATTATATGTAAATATAATATTAGTTGATGTAAACGTGACATAAAACTGCAAACTTTGTTTCTAACAAAACTTATTTTGATACTGATTTCTTAATGTAGTTTAAGCTATATGTTAGGGAAGTTGATTGCCTACTGGGAATTCGTATGTGAACTATAGACTGATCTTAATACTCTTAGGAATTTCTAAGAAATACTTACAGAGGCTGAGCTTAGGTATATACCTTCATTTCAGGAATTATTTTATTGTATTTATAAGGAAAATGACTAATTTTTATGCCTGTATATTAATGTGTGTTTGTGTTTTCTAAGAACAAACATGGGACACCTGGGTGGCTCAGTCAGTTGAGCATCCAACTCTTGGTTTTAGCTCAGGTCATTATCTCATGGTCATGAGATTGAGCCACATGTGGGGCTCTGCACTGGGCATAGAGCCTGCTTAAGATTCTCTCTCTCCCTCTCTCTGTCCCTCTCCCCCTAAAAAATAAAAATAAAAATAAAAAATAAAAACAACACAAAACCAAAACATTCTTTGTGATTTTTTTAACCATCTCAAAGTTTTTGATACTTTTGTTTTTTAAATTAATATTCTTCTCATATTTAGTAATATTAACCACTTGTCATTCAGATGTGTTGATCAGCACATAGTGCTAATAAAGTTAAAGTCATGGATATTCCTTTCTGAGCTAGTAAGTATTCCTCTTTATTTTATTTTTTTTGGCTATCTTATACTGGAAAAGTAAGGTAAACTTAATATTTATTGAGTATGTAGTCTAAGCTAGTCAGTGTTGGGTACTTTACATAAAATAGCTTCTTTAATCATCCATCATCCCTGTGAGATAGGTGGTGTTATACTGAGAAGTTAACTGACAAGTCATGAATTTATTAAGTGGCAGAGTTGGGATTTGATCCCAAGTTAGCCTGTCTCCAAAGATTTGTGCAGTAATCAATTGTGGGTCAGTAAAAAGCGTTTTTTACATAATATTGAATAATAAGTGATAATAGCCTTGTGCTAGTGAATTGTTTCTTCTCATCTTGTTAAGTGTCTTTTTAATCAGTATCTTCCTGGGCTCGGTCACCTTCCTTTAATTATTTTTCATTTTATTTTCTGATTGAGAACTTGATAAACTTCCATGTTATAGAAAGAAATTTCTAAGGAGGGGACTCCTTAGGATATTATAGAATGAAACTGGAGATGGAAAGTTTAATGACAGTAGGCTCACTCTTGATTCTGTACCTAAGAGATAGGTTATTTTTGTAGAAGAATTGGCAGAAGTTCTTTTAGCAAATAGGCTATAGGGCTAGAAGTTTGAAAACTCTAAAAGTGTACGTATTTTTTAAATCTACTTTTAAAATACTGATATCACCATAACTGTGTTAAATACTTGTTTAATAGATATAAGATGGTTTCAGATATTTCAGTGTGTACTGTATAGGTGTTGCTCATGGATTGGTCAATAGGACAGATGTGGGTCCTGTCATTAGGCAGTTTATAGTCTAGTGTTTATATATAGCCCCTGATACTGAGAGTTATTACCCTCCTAAACTTATATTTTCTATGATTGTAAAAGTAAAAAATTCTTTTTAAAAAGTTTATAAAATTGGAAAGTAGGTAAAGATAAAAAAAATTTATAAGCCCAGAACTCAGAGGTACACTTTGAGAAACATTTTGATTCAGTTCCTTTTCTCTGTGTAAATTTAGTAGTACAGATTGAACATATGTCTTAAGAGATGAAAAGTCTACTTGCTTGCTATATCTCGCTTTTAATTTTCAGTCTTTTCTCTCTGTCTGAGGGTTGTATATATTATTTGTTTTCCCCTTGTGAATCACATTACGGATTTTGTAACCAAATGTACAATTTTTAAATTTTCTAACCCATGAAATTCTGCTTTAATATTTATAATTTCTTTCTGCATAATTATCTCAGGCTTGCTTTTTATGTGTGTGTGTGTAAAATGGGACACACATTTACATTTACATATATATATGTATTGTGTGTGTTCCATATATATATATGCATTCTGTACTGCTGAAAATCAACTCTTAGGTTTAGTTAAAACTTTTTTTTGTTTTTGCACTTTTTGTTTTAATTTTTCTTTCAGAATATAGATTTTATGTTATTTCCATGGGAAAAAAATTGTAAAGAAAGCAATGGGGTTAGTGAGGCCTGTGAAACCTTGAGCAGTTCAAGAAGATTATTTCATTATGGGGCGCCTGGGTGGCTCAGTCATTAAGCGTCTGCCTTCGGCTCAGGTCATGATCCCGGGGTCCTGGGATGGAGCCCCGTATGGGGCTCCCTGCTCAGCGGGAAGCCTGCTTCTCCCTCTCCCACTCCCCCTGCTTGTGTTTCCTCTCTCGCTGTATCTCTCACTGTCAAATAAATTAAAAAAATCTAAAAAAAAAAAAAAAGAAGATATTTCATTAAAGCTATTTTAGGTAGTAGTTGACTACCAATAACCCATGATTTGGATTAATACATGTTAATAACTTTATTTTTGTAAAATGAACCCAGTAGCACATGTAATTAGTGAATTTTTTTTATTTCTGAGTTCTAGAATTCCAAGATAATTTAATCATCTAAGACATTAATAAAGTGATAATGAAACATTGACTAAAAAGGAATAGGAAGGAGTAGAAAGCTGTTTTTTTTATTTTCCTTTCACAAACTAGAGCTTTAAATGTACCCCACCTGGGTGGCTCGGTTGGTTAAGTGTGTCTTTGTTTCAGCTTTGGTTATGATCTCAGGGTCGTGAGATCCAGCCCTACACTGGGTTCCATGCTCAGCATGGAGTTTGCTTATCCCTCTCCCTTTGCCCCTCTGCCCACTTTTGCTCACACTCTCTCTTTCTCTCTCTCTAAAATAAATAGAATCTTTAAAAATATAAAAAATAAATAAAAATCGGGCGCCTGGGTGGCTCAGTTGGTTAAGCGACTGCCTTCGGCTCAGGTCATGATCCTGGAGTCCTGGGATCGAGTCCCGCATCGGGCTCCCTGCTCTCCAGGGAGTCTGCTCCTCCCTCTGATCCTCCCCCTCTCATGTGCTCTCTGTCTCTCTCATTCTCTCTGTCTCAAATAAATAAATAAAATCTTTAAAAAAAAAAATAAATAAATAAATAAAAATGTATTTGTTTATTTTTATAAATGATTCCAGCTGTTTATGAAATGTTGGTTTCTGTATTTGATCCCAAGAATCTTTAGAAAACAAATACCAAAGTATAGAGTAAAAAGTAGTTCTACTTTTTTCAGTATTAGTATTTTAGATTTCTTTTATGGGAACTAAACCATTGTCGTTAAGGGATATGTAATGAATGCTATTTAATTCAAGTCATGTGGCCTGAAAAAAACAAAAATCATGAAGAAATAAGCCTTAAGAAAG
The DNA here is from genome assembly GCF_002201575.2 of Neomonachus schauinslandi. NCBI lineage: Eukaryota > Metazoa > Chordata > Mammalia > Carnivora > Phocidae > Neomonachus > Neomonachus schauinslandi. Next base: position 66,897,483 of record NC_058405.1, on the reverse strand, counting down.
ATAAGATTGGCTCAGGTTTAAGAACGATCTTCTTATGAATATCAAGAATAGTTCTACTTGTAAAAATATTTTATTTTTTTCTAATTGTAAAAATATTTTAGAATTTAAATTCCACATTTTAAGACTTCTTCATATATATGTAAGAGTAAGACTCATAGTATAAAAATTCTGTGTGCTCTGTTAGAGAACTTACATAATACTTATTTGTGTATAACAGATTTGTGTGTAAGTTTTATTTGTCCTTTTACAGAGTGCAGGTATATTTATGACTGGATAGTGATACTCAGATAAGAGAATGGAATGTAGATGTTTTTCTTTATATATAGTCTTTGGTTATCCTTTATTCATCCATGTAAAAGTCATCATTCATTATACAGTTACATTTAAATTTGAAGCAGATAACTAGAATAAAGTTACATTTTTATATCAAACAACTCTTAAAAATACCTCAGATTTCAAGTATTATTTAAATTAGGATTTAAAATTTAGAAATGAAATGCATTATGCTCTCATATAACTTTTGTGAGTTAGACTTTGATGTGATTTTCTATACAGTTTTCTTTCTTTCTTTTTTTTTTTAAAGATTTTATTTATTTGACAGAGAGAGATACAGCGAGAGAGGGAACATAAGCAGGGGGAGTGGGAGAGGGAGAAGCAGGCCTCCCGCGGAGCGGGGAGCCCGACGCGGGGCTCGATCCCAGGACCCCGGGACCATGACCTGAGCCGAAGGCAGACGCTTAACGACTGAGCCACCCATGCGCCCCTCTATACAATTTTCTTAAATAGATATTACCATGAGTGTATATGTGTGTTTGTGTGTACATATACATAAACACAGTAAAATATATAATGAAGATTATTTTGAAGGGATTTTTAAGTTTTATGGTGAAAAATGGGATTTATTACTTTGAGTTAGAATCTAAGTATTAATAGATCTAATTGGGAAATACACTTTTTAGGTAATTGATTCATTAGCTACTTGAATTTCTTGGCCCTCTTGCATGAAAGTTAGAACATTATGTACCAGGCACTGAGGAAGACACTAGGAGATACAATGAAGAGCAATGCTAGGACTCTGCCTTATAGAAGTTTATATATATATATATATATTTTTATTTATTTGACAGAGAGGGAGACATTGAGAGAGGGAACACAAGCAGGGGGAGTGGGAGAGGGAGAAGCAGGCTTCCCGCTGAGCAGGGAGCCCGATGCGGGGCTCGATCCCAGGACCCCGGGACCATAACCTGAGCCGAAGGCAGACGCCCGCCCAACTGACTGAGCCACCCAGGCACCCCAGAAGTTTATATTTTTTTATGGGAGACGGATAACATACACATAAAGTACAGACTGTAATTAGTGTTGTGAATGAAATAATGTTTTTTGATACAGAATAACGGAACATACTTTAGGTAGAGTAGCCAGTGAAAGAGGACTGTGATCAGAAGGAACAGTGAGCAAAAGACCCAGGAAGTGGGTTGGAAACAAGGCCTGTCTAAGAATTGATCAAATCTGAGTGATTGAAGCCTATAATGAGCAAAGGAGAGAGCAATGTGAAATGAAATTTGTGAGGCAGACGTAAAGATTTATTCAGGTTTTACAGATTGTTGGAAATAGCTTGGATTCTGTTACAAGAGCAGTGGGAAGCCATTGAAAGACTTTAAGTTAGAGGAGTGACATTTATGTTGTAAAAGGGTCATCTGGCTGCAGTGGAAAGATATAGGAGCAAAGGAAGTGATATGTAGTGCTTTGTTCACTGTAGCTACACAGTGATTTTTATTACTAAAGTGATGAAACTAGAATTAAGCAGGAGGTTTGTTTTAGTTGTTTCCAGTAAGTTTGTTTCCATTTGTAGAGTATTAGTAAAAATGGGTGAACCTAGGTTTTTGGGTAAATATCTAAGAGTAGAATTTCCAGGATGTACGGGTAAATGTATATTAAATTATATTTAACATTATGAAAAACTTACCAAATTGTTTTTCAAAGTGGCTGTGTCATTTTGTATTCACACAAGAGACATGTGGGAGTTCTAATTGTTTCATATCCTCTTCAACATTTGGTGTTATCAGTCTGTTTTTATTCAAATCTAATAGGTGTATAGTGGTAACTTACAATGGTTTATTTTGCATTTTCTTAATGTCAGATGATGTTAAGGATCTTCTCATGGGCTTATAGGACATTTTTAAAAAGATTTTATTTTATTTATTTATTTATTTATTTATTTATTTATTTATTTATTTATTTTTTATTCTTATGTTAATCCCCATACATTACATCATTAGTTTTAGATGTAGTGTTCCATGATTCATTGTTTGTGTATAACACCCAGTGCTCCATGCAGAATGTGCCCTCCTCAATACCCACCACCAGGCTAACCCATCCTCCCACCCCCCTCCCCTCTAGAACCCGCAGTTTGTTTTTCAGAGTCCATCGTCTCTCATGGTTCGTCTACCCCTCCGATTTCCCCCGCTTCATTCTTCCCCTCCCGCTACCTTCTTCTTCTTCTTTTTTTTTTTTTCTTAACATATATTGCATTATTTGCTTCAGAGGTACAGATCTGAGATTCAACAGTCTTGCACAATTCACAGCGCTTACCAGAGCACATACCTTCCCCAGTGTCTATCACCCAGTCACCCCATCCCTCCCACCCCACCCCCCACTCCAGCAACCCTCAGTTTGTTTCCTGCAATTAAGAATTCCTCATATCAGTGAGATCATATGATACATGTCTTTCTCTGTTTGACTTATTTCGCTCAACATAATACCCTCCAGTTCCATCCATGTCGTTGCAAATGGCAAAATCTCATTCCTTTTGATGGCTGCATAATATTCCATTGTATATATTATTTTAAAGAGAGAGAAAGATAGCATGGGCAGGGGGAGGGGCAGAGGGAGAGAGAGAGTCAGAGAATCTCAAGTAGACTCCCTACTCAGCTTGATCTCATGACCCTGAGATCATGGCCTGAGCTGAAAATCAAGAGTTGGACGCTTAACCAACTGAGCCACCCAGGTACCCATTTAAAAAAAGTGGGTTGTCGGGCGCCTGGGTGGCTCAGTTGGTTAAGCGACTACCTTCGGCTCAGGTCATGATCCTGGAGTCCCGGGATTGAGTCCCACATCGGGCTCCCTGCTCAGCGGGGGGTCTGCTTCTCCCTCTGACCCTCTTCTCTCTCGTGCTCTCTGTCTCTCATTCTCTCTCTCAAATAAATAAATAAAATCTTTAAAAAAAAAAGTTTATAGACACCTTTGTCTATAATCACTGGATCATGTATTATTTTGTTTTCCGATTTGTTTGGGTCTATGATTGGACTTTCTGTGATATTCTGTTAATGCATATGTTTATTCTAATGGCAATACCATATTGTCTTGATTTATGTGGCTTTGTAGTAAATTATAAAGTCTGGTAGTTTAGGACCTATCAAGCCCCTTTACTTTCCAGATACATTTTAGAATCTGTGAATTCCTAACAAAATGACAGCCAGGATTGTGGCTTGGATTGTATAAAAATAGGGGTGGAATTGAAATCTTCTAATCCTTGAATATGGTACATTTCTATGTCTGTTTAGATTTTTTTTCCCCCTCTTAAAAAAAAAAAAATAACATAGCAGTGTTTTGTAGGTTTTTTTTTTTTTTAAGATTCATTTGTTTTACAGAGAGAGAGATTGTGTGCAAGCTTTGTGTGCAGGGGGAGGGGCAGAGGGAGAGAGAGAGAGAGAGAGAATCTCAAGCAGACTCCCTACTGAGTTTGGAGCCTGACCTGAGGCTCCATCCATGACTCTTGAGATCATGACCTGAGCTGAAGTCAAGAATTGGACGCTTAACCAACTGAGCCACCCAGGCGCCCATGTAGTTTTGAGTGTACAGACCTCACACATATTTAGGTAAATTTTTGTCTGAGTTCATGTTTTATGCTATTTTACTGGTTTTGGTTTTAATTTATTTTAATTATTATTTGTTAATATAGGGAAATATAATAGATTTATGTGTACAGATCTTAATTCCTGAGACTAGTAAAATTCATTATTAATTTGAGAAGTTTTAAGTAGATTTCTTAGGAGTTTCTATGTAAATGATTCTGAGGTTTGTGAATAAATATAATTTTACTTTTTCCTTTCCAATATGTATGTCTTATATATTTACTTTTCTTGACATTTTGCATTGCCCTGAACATCTAGGATAGTGCTGAATAGAAGTGGTTGGAGAGGAGGATATCCTTGCTTTATTTCTGAAAAGCATGCAGTCAGTCATTCAGCCTTAAATATGATGTTAGCTCTAAGTTATCATAGATGACTTTTATTGGTTTGTGGGTGTTCCTTTATATTCCTAGTTTGCTGTAAGTTTTTATAATGACTACTTTTGAATTTTGTCAAATGATTTTTATGTGCTTTTTGAGATGATCAGATGGTTTTTTTTAGTCTGTTGATAGGGTGAATTAATTACATTGTATAATTTTTTTGATTGTTAATCTCACCTGTATTCCTGGGATAAAAATGTACTTGATCATGATGTACAATTTTGCTGTTGTTGTTGTTAACATGTTGCTGTATTTGATTTGTTATATATTTTGTTAAGGTTCTTTGTTTATTTGATTTGCGATATATTTTGTTAAGGTTCTTTGTGTCTATTTTCATTAGGACTATTTGGCTGTCATTTCCTTTCTCTGATAGTTTCTCTGGTTTTATTACCATGGTACTGTTGGCTCAAAAAATAAGTTTGGAAGTGTTCCTTCTTTTAAAAATTTCTGGGAAAGATCGTGTAGAATTCATGGAAATTCTTAAGTAAGAATTTGTGAAATTGTCTGGATCTGAGGTGTTGTTTCTGGGAAGATTTGTGGTTTTTTTGTTTGTTTTTGGGTTTTATTTATTTATTTATTAGAGAGAGAGTGTTTACACAAGCAGGGGGAGTGGCAGAGGGAGAGGGAGAAGCAGGCTCCCCACTGAGCAGGGAGCCCCACATGGGGCTCAATCCCAGGACCCTGAGATCATGAGTTGAGCTGAAGGCAGATGCTTAACTGACTGAGCCACCACGGCACCCCTCTGGGAAATTTTGTAACTACAAATTCAATTTCTCTAGTAGACATAGGACTATTTAGATGATTGGTTTCTTCTTAAAGTAACCTTTGGCATTTTGTATTATTCAGATAATTTGTATTTTTCATTTAAGTTGTTAAATAGGTAGACATAAATTTCTTAAGAAGAATCGCTTATTATCCTTTTAGTGTATGTGGGATCTATAGTGATGACTCTTTTATTTGTGTCAATGCTAATTTGTATTCCACTCTAGCCTTTCCCAGGGCTCTCTGCCACCCCCACCTTTGATTCATCTGGCAAAATAAGTTGAAGAACCATTTGGTTTCATCATTATTCTCTGTTGTTTTGCCTGGATTTTGTATCTTTGATTTTTCTTTTGTTGTAGTTATATTTTTTGTTTGTCTTTATGTATAATTTACTCATTCTAGTTTCTAAATGTAGAAACTGAGGTGACTGATTTGCAATCTTTCTTCTTTAGTAAATGCATATTTAATACTGTAAATTTTCCTGAAGCACTTTTTTAGCTACATCCCATAAATTTTGGGATGTGTTTTCATTTTATTCAGTTAAATTTTTTTTCTACTTTCTCTAATGACATCTTCTTTGATCTACAGGTTATTAAGAATAAGTTGCCAGATACTTTAGTATTTTTTTCCTGAAGTATATTTAGTGATTTTAATTTTATTGTGATCAGAATTTTAAACTTTATTGAGATTTCTTTTACAGCCCAGGTTAGTCTCATCTTGGTGAATATTTGATATGCTCTTTAAAACAGTGTTTTTCTGCTGTTGTTGGATGGCGTGTTTTATATGCCTCCCTAACAACAAGGTCAAGCTGGTTAATATTTAAGACTTCTATATCCTTACTGATTTTTGGGGGTCTGTTTATTCTCCCAATTACTGAGAGAGGAATATCAAAATTTACAACTAAAATTGCAGATTTGTCTTTTTCTCTTTTGTTCTCTTATTAGATTCATTCATATTTGGGATTGCTATGTCATTTTGCTGAATTAGCCCCTTCCTCCTTATGGAAAGTTTCTATTTTTCTTTTATAAAGTCTATTTTGTTTGATACTAGTATCACTACACCATTTTCTTTTTTATTGTGTTTGCATAATGTATCTTTTTTTATCCTTTTGCTTTTAACCTGTTTCTTTATATTTTAATTTTGGGGTCAGCAAACTATTGCCTATGTGCTAGTCACCTGATTTTATAAATTCTTTTGTTGGAACACAGCCACACCATGTAATTTATGTATTGTATGTGGCTGCTTTCAAATTATAAATGCATAGTTAAGTAGTAGTGATAGAGACCATAAGGTCCTGGATGTCTAAAATCTTTACTGTTTGGCTCTTCAAGAAGATGTTTGCTGACCTCTACAATTTTTTTTGTATATGGAATATAATTGGGTCTTGCTATATTTTATACATTCATATAATCTCTGCTTTTAGGTGGTGGTTTTATATTATTTACATTTAATATAATCATGCAACATTTCAGTCTGCTATTTTTGCTGTTTAATAATCACATCTTTTTTTGGTTTCTCTTTTTCCTGTTTCATGTTTGGTTTTGGATTAATTGAATATTATGATTCCATCCTACATTTACTACTGATTTATTAACTATACCTATTTTTTCTTTAAAATAATTACTTTTAAATTAAGACTTTAACTTTTTGGAGCAGTTTTAGATTCACAGCAAAATTGAGGGAAAGGTACAGAGATTTCCCACATATCCCCTGATCCCACACATGCATAGTCTCCCCACTTACCAACATCTTCCACCAGTGTGTTAACAATTGATGAACCTACCTGGATACATCATAATCATTTAAAGTCCAGTGGTTTACATTGTGGCTCACTCTTAGTGTTAAACATTCTGTGGATTTGACAAATGTATAAAGACATGTATCCATCACAAATACCACGCAAAGTATTTTCACTGCTCTAAAAGTCCTCTATGCTCCACCCATTCATCTGTCCTTTCACCAACCCCTGGCAATCACTGATCTTTTTATTGTCTCTATGGTTTTGCCTCAAAGAATGTCATATATTTGGAATCATACAATATACAGCCTTTTCAGATTGGCTTCTTTGACTTAGTGAAATGCAATTAAGGTTCTTCCACATCTTATCATAACTTGATAGCTCATTTCTTTTTAGAGCTCAATAATATTCCATTGTCTGGATGTACCACAGTTTATCCATTCACTTACTGAAGGACATCTTGGTTTCTTCTAAGTTTTGGGAATTATTAAAAAAGCTACTATAAACATCCATGTGCAAGCAAAGGAAACAGTCAACAAAACAAAGAGGCAACCCACAGAATGGGAGAAGATATTTGCAAATGACACTACAAATAAAGGACTGGTATCTAAGATCTATAAAGAACTTCTCAAACTCAACACCCAAAAAACAAATAATCAAGTCAAAAAATGGGCAAAAGACATGAACAGACACTTCTCTGAAGAAGACATACTGATGGCTAACAGACACATGAAAAAATGTTCATCATCATTAGCCATCAGGGAAATTCAATCAAAACCACACTGAAATACCACCTTACACCAGATAGAATGGCAAAAATTGACAGGGCAAGAAACAACAAATGTTGGAGAGATTGTGGAGAAAGGGGAACCCTCTTACACTGTTGGTGGAAATGCAAGTTGGTACAGCCACTTTGGAAAAACAGTGTGGAGATGCCTCAAAAAATTGAAAATAGAGCTACGCTATGACCCAGCAATTGCACTCCTGGGTATTTACCCCAAAGACAAAGATGTAGTGAAAAGAAGGGCATACGCACCCCAGTGTTCGTAGCAGCAATGTCTACAATAGCCAAACTGTGAAATGAGTCAAGATGCCCTTCAACAGATGAATGGATAGAGAAGATGTGGTCCATATATACAAAGGAATATTACTCAGCCATCAGAAAGGATGAATACTCAACTTTTACATCAACACAGATGGGACTGGAGGAGATTATGCTAAGTGAAAGAAGTCAAGCAGAGAAAGTCAGTTATCATATGGTTTCACCTATTTGTGGAACATAAGGAATAGCCTGGAGGACATTAGGAGAAGGGAGGGAAAAATGAAGGGAGGGAAATCAGAGGGAGAGATGAACCATGAGAGACTATGGACTCTGAGAAACAAACTGAGGGTTTTAGAGGGGAGGGGGATGGGTTAGACCGGTGATGGGTATTAAGGAGGGCATGTACTGCATGGAGCACTGGGTGTTATACAAAAACAATGGGTCGTGGATCACCACATCAAAAACTAATGATGTATGGTGACTAACACAACATAATAAAATAAAATTAAAAAATAAATAAACATCCATCTGCAGATTTTTGTGTGAACCTAAGCTGTCAGCTCCTGTGAGTGAATACCAACGAGTGCAATTACTGAATCATATGGTAAGAGTATGTTTAGTTTTGTTAGAAACCACCAAACTGTCTTCCAGAGTGGCTGTACCATTTTGCATTCCCATCAGCAATGAATGAGAGTTCCTGTTGTTCCATATCCTTGCAGCATTTGGTATTGTTAGTGTGTACTGGATTTTGGCCATTCTAATAGGTGTATAGTGATATCTTGTTGTTTAATTTGCGTTTCCCCGATAACATATGATGTATGGAACATCTTATATGCTTTTTTGTCATCTGTATATCTTCTTCAGTGAGGTGTCTGTTAAGGTTTTTGATACTGTTTCTTTTTTACATTTAGTGTTTCCTAGAGTTTACAATATACATTATTAACTTATTCTCTATCTTCAAATAATATGTCACTTCAGGTATATGGTAGGAACCTTTTAAAAGTATACTTATATTTCTTCCTCTGCTGTCCTTTGTGCACTTGCAGTCATTGTTTTTATTTCTACATGTTTGTAAATCCCTTAATACATCATTGTTAGTTTTGCTAGTTATCTTTTAAAGAGTTTCAAAATGAGAAAAAAAAAGTCTTGTATTTAACAACAGACTTAACAATTTTGGAATTCCTCAATTTTTTTGTCATTTCATATTTCCATCTGGTATCATTTTCCTTCTGTTGGAAGAACTTACTTTAACAGTTCTCGTAGTAAGTCTGTGGGCAATGAATTCTCTCAGCTTTTATATGTCTGCAGAAGTTTTTATTTTGCAGTTTGGCAATTAAGACTTTTAATTTTTACTGCCTTTTACTCATTGGTTGGCTGCTAGCAGCCAGGTGTATTTATCATCTGTTTGTTTTAATCTTATTAAGTAATTATAAAAGTGGTTACCCCACTTTTGATAAACTGTAAGTTGTTTAAAATATATTTTAAGGAAGGCACTTATTGTATGAAAGTCACTCACTTTGTTTTCTCCTCCATTCCCTAGAGTTTTTATGGACTATATTTGTAGCAGCATTTGTTATACTCTTGGGTATAGTTATTTCTATACCATAGAAGGATTACCAATACGAATTACTTGTAGAGAAGACTATTGTGGAAGATATAGGAAACAAACAAGTAATTTTCTATTTTTCTCGACTGCTTTGTCAGCTGGGTTTAGGATCATTAACTTTTTTTTTTTTTTAAGATTTTTTATTTATTTGACAGAGAGCGCGCGAGACAGGGAATATAAGCAGGGGGGAGAGGGAGAGGGAGAAGCAGGCTTCCCGCAGAGGAGGAAGCCCGATGTGGGACTCGATCCCAGGACCTTGGGATCATGACCTGAGCCGAAGGCAGCCGCTTAACTACTGAGCCACCCAGGCGCCCCAGGGATCATTAACTTTTATTCTGTTCATGTCCAGATTATAAAGTATTTTCCTGTTATATACTGAAAATTTATCGTAAAAGTCATTTATGATGCGTGTAGCAGATCTTGAAGATTAGATGACTGATGGAGGTACAGATTTATGTGTTGGGTGGTCTCTTTAGTTTTTGTATACTCCTTAATTCTATATAAAATTGACAAGACAAATTCTGATCCTGAAACTAGCTTTGGGACCTTGGGCTGGTTACTTAACTTAGGCTAACCTCAATTTCTTTGTTTGAGATGCTATCTTACAAAATTGTGAGAATTAAATGAGACTATACACATACATTATTCAGCACATAGGTGTTCACAAAATGATTGTTCTTAATTATCATGTTTCCACTTTCTTTCTTTGTAAAATTACAGATATAAGTTTATCTCAAAGATTCCTTCTTTAGAGGTTAATAATTCAGTACCTTTAAAATTTAGATTGTATCTGCTTCTAAAAGTAATTTGATTGGCTTATAGGAAAAGACATCTGTATAGTAAGAGGAAGAAAACAAAATGTAAACAGGAGGACAGAGTAGAGGAAGGAGATAATCAAGACAAAGTTTGAACATTAAATTAATATTTTCTCTGTAGATGGGCCATACTTTTTATTTCTTTGTATGTCTCATAATTTTTTTGTTGACGAATGGACAGTTTGAATATTGTCATGTGGAAATGCTGGAAATCGTATTCTTCTTTCCTTTCCCTTGTGTTTGTTGTTGCTGTTTTGGGTTGTTTGCTTAGTGATTTTCTAAAATATGTTTCTAAGTCTGTACTCTCTGTTGTGTGTAGCCATTGAAGTTATGTTTGTTTAGTGGTCAGCTGATTTTTTTTTTTAAAGGATTTTATTAGAGAGAGAGAGAAAATGAGAGAGAGAGAGAAAGCATGAGTGGAGGGAGGGGCAGAGGGAAAGGGAGAAGCAGACTCCCCACGGAGCAGGGAGCCCAATGCAGGGCTTGATCCTAGGACTGAGCCACCCAGGTGCCTCTCAGCTGATACTTTGACACAGTTATCTTAAATGCCTTGAGCCAAGGAAAGAAAAAATGAAAAATCAAAAAATACTCTTCCTGTATTTGCAGATTTGCTCTTTTGGGGCACTCCTGCAATGCTTAGTCAGACTGTTTACAGCTCTCTCCTAGCTTTTACTTCCTACTTGTGTTGAATCTAAAGGCCAGTTCCAAGTGAAAGCTTAGGTTTTTTAAGGCTTTTAGGCTTTTTCTAAATGTGCAACCTGCCCTGGAGATGTGTGGGTATAAAGACCTTATACCCACACATACCTTCTTTCCCCACATCTTCCTTCCCAGGCTTCCAGGTCTGTTTATTGCTTGTCCCAGGTGTTGTCTCTAGCTTAGGCTGCTGCAGCTAGTATCTGTGCCTTTGAATGCTTTCAGCAGAAGTGTCCCAGCCCTGGAGGTGTTCTAAATTTGGTGAAATAAAGACAGTTCTTTGTACTTGTCCTTGAGGGAGCTGCCAGATTGGTTGAGACCCATAACCTTGAATATGTTTCCTGCTGCTTCCTCTGGAACTAGAAAGCAGTTCCTCTGGAACTTGTGCAGGATGCTATCCTCATGATTGTTGCCCTCCAGGGTTTGGGGCATTATAGGTGGGACATTGCTTTTTACCAGATAATAATAGCTTTTCTTCACTAAGTCTTCCCCTGGTTAGTGTACATTTTTGTTTTGACTCCAGAATTTTTCAGAAGTTGATTTTGACAGTTTTTGCCAGCTTATTAGTTTTTTAGGGAGAACATGCTCTGGAGTTGCCCATTCTGCCATTTTTTCGTGATGTCATTATTTTTCAAAGGAAGATGTTGTAAACTGATTTCACTTGAAAATAGAAACTAGAAGTGGAAATATAATGAAGCCTGATTTTAACAACTAAAAATTATATGTAGTATACTTAGTGCTTTACTAAGAGTACAAGTCTTCTGAATTTTACTTGTTAAACCTAATATATTTTCCAAGTAATAATAGAAGAAAAAGTAAGGCAACTGAGGGTATAATCAGGAATGAGAAAACATCTCTGGCTTTGTAATCCCCACTGGAACATTAAAAAAGTTATATGGCAGTAAGAGCAATTCACTGCTGAAGGAGAAAACTTGAGTAGTCTGGCTTACAACTTGGTGACTGGCCACAAATTAGACCCTTTTTCCCCTCCCTCCTGGACTCCCATCTTGCTATCTTCCCATTCCATGTTAAACACTGAGTAATTTTCACGGGCTTGGCACTGTGCTTGAGGTGTAGATATAGTGGATAGTTAGATAGAAATGGTCCTTACCCTTACAAAGCTTATTGTAATGTGGGGGATAGAAAGATACATGTGAACATCTATGGTATCATGCAGTGATTGCTATGGCCTGCATGGGTTGTAATGGGAATTCAGAGAAAGGCCATCCTTGTGGGTTCTGGGAAGGCTTTCTGGATTAAGTGGTATCTAAACTGATATTTGGAGGCTTAATGGAAGTTAACAAATGTAAAGGTTGGAAGAGAACTATGTCATGTATAGGGATTAACATATGTGAAAAGTTTTAGATGAAGTGACAGATGTGCAGTGCGGAAATGTTCCTATGACTGTAGCTAACAAATGAGAAGTAGAGGAAGCTGGAGCTAGGGCGTTAAATTGTGACTTTATAGGCAGTGTTATCTAGTTTAGAATTTATCCTGAAGGATAAGTTGCAAAGAAATCCAAATGGTTAATAATTGTCCAGTCTGATCTAATTAATGAAAAAGAATTATCCCATATGATTCTAATAATCTAAGAGTTCAAAATAAAAATATTTAAAAGCTCTATATTTAAAAAATAAAAGATAAAAGATACTTAAATTGCTAGTAATTACAAACTTAGTCCTTTCAGATGATAATATTTTCCAAGTCAGCATTTTATATTCTAAATTTTTATATAGTAAATTTTATTTCTTTATGTAAATAAGAGTTATTTCATTTAAAAAGCTCAGCTGTGCTATTTATTCTATATAAATTCCTCTATGACCAATTCTTGTGTAGGAAGCACCACTGTGGACCACCTTTCTTATAGTGGCAATACCTTTTAGAATTTTAAGGAAAAGGCCTGGAAGAAAAGAACTCCCTTAATTGTGAAAATAGAGTATTACAATGACATGTTCAGATTTACAGGAAGTCTTAATTGATTTATAAATCTCTTTTATACTATGGTAACAGTGATTTTAGCTTTTTTTGGTTTAGCTTTTTCAGCTTTGTTGTGTCATTTTCTTTGCTTTTTAAAAGGTTTCCCTATAAGTTTTCTTTTTTAGTGTTTATTGCTAATTTTCCTGTAATTGAGCCTTCAGAGTCTTCTACTTTCTTGCTGAAATAACCTTAAATAAATTGGTTGTTTTTAAAAATTTTTATTTACTGCCTCTGGATGTTTTATTTCTTACCCATAGAAATTATTTTCTCTTCTTTTATCCCACACACAGTTCATAAAACACTGATTTCTTTGTAGATCTATGATACATCTTGTTTTATTTTTTTCTTAAGTTTATACTTCTGACTTAATAGGAAAGTATTTAGGTTCATTTTTCAATGTAGATTAGAATCCTGGATTACTTATATGTGACCTTGTTCATGCTATTTAACCTCATTTATTTTCACTTTTAGGAGGACAATTATGCATTTTCCTCATAGGATTGTTAGAGAATAGTTTAAATAATGAAAGCCAATTGTTTCTACTTTTTCTTACGTGCTTTAGTTGGTAAATATTGAACCACTCATTTGTAAGTAGGGAATAAATATTTCTCTAATCTTGGAATGATAGTTTTGTAAGCATTTAGCCTTATTAACACTAAAGTATTAAAAATTATAGTAAAGGTTAGAAAGACCATCTGAAAATACAGGCCCACTTTACAACATCTACAATAAATATTTTTACAGCTTCTGGCAAAGAAATCAGAGATCCAAATTGTACTCTTTTGTAATTAAATGATATATAGAAAGGAGCATTGTTTTTTAACTGTGAAAGATGGAACTGTGAGCTTCCCATAACAGAGCCTGATTGTTAGAATTACACATATTAATTGTTGATTCCTTTAAAAGCAGACTATTTTTTTTCCTTCCCACTGAGCCCATCTCTGTTATTTACGCATTACATAATGGTTGTTGGTTATGCCAGACTCTATGGAAGCACTTAAAATTCATTAAGGAGATTAGTCTAAAAAATTCTTCAGTGCTCTCCCATTTTAGTATATACTAATTCTTACACACATTTATTTAGAGGCTCATAGGCTTAAACCTAAGTATTTACTTCTATTAGTTCAGTCAGGCAATGTCCACATCATTGATTTTCAAACGTGTTTTTTTGTTTGTTTGTTTGTTTCCCTTCTATATAGTTCCCTTTTAGAGCACCTCCTCTGAGTTACTAACCACTGGTCTACACGATTTAGAGTAGTGACCCAAGTCAATTGGACATATAATAGTGGAAAAGTAAGCAGTTCTTTGATAAGACCATGCTATGGTAAAAAGATGTTTGAGTTGGTTCTCATAGAAGTAGAGTCATTAAGGTCACACAGCGAGTGGTACAGCTAAAATCTGATCCAGGAAGTCTGAAATCTCTTAACCATTCTAGTAGCTATTTTTGTTAATAAGACAGAAATAGTAGGAGGAGTTGAAGTTGTTTCATACACAGAAGTAAAACCAGGCTTTAACCCGAGAATATCTAGGTCAGTTAAAAAAAAAAAAAAAAGGTCAGAAGTTAGGATGAGGGCTAGTTTCTCATAAGTTGAGTTTTGGAGCTATTAAAGAAAAAAATACAGAATATAATTTTAAAATTTGAGAGTATTTTGTTTTCAAATTCTTAAATTTCAAAAGACTTTAAAAATGTTCTTAAATGAGATTTTATTGCTTGTATGGACTTGTGTGAAGACAGACTTACTGGGTTTTGATCCTGGATCATCTATCTACTAGTTTTGTGATCTTTTCCAAATTAAATTTTCTGTGCCAATTCTTCCTTATCTGTAAAATGAAAATGAAAATGAAAATAATAGGTCCTTTCTCATAAGTTGTTGCTTGAGAATTAAATTATTTAATATATGAAAAGTCCTTGGAATAGTACTAAATGGCATATAAGTTTACCTGATGGTATTATTATTATTATTATTAAGATTAATCATATTTCTCCAGAGCATGTGGTTCTCTACCCTTATTAATGAACATTTTTCTTTGATAAAAAATTCTACTTCTTGAACCTAATTTCTGGTACCTATCTGCCCCTAATCTTATTTTTCCTTTATTTCCATTTTCCTAACTACTTACAGTTTATATCTTCTTTTATGCTTTCTGTAACTTATGAACCAATTTCAACTTTTGGGGGGATAAGTTAGAGTATATATAGAGTATACGTATATATATACATATATATATATATACACACTCTAACACACACACACACATCTTTATTTCTGGAACTTAACACTGTTAGTGCATGGGCTTTTTCTTGTCCACAGATATATCCCTAGTTCCTAGAACAGTAATTTCTAGTCTTTAGTAAATAAAATATTTATTGAATGAATGAATAATGCATGTATGACTTCAGATTTATCACGTATTTTGTATATGGCTATTATTATCTTCCTAAATTTTCTATTCTTTAGACCAGAAAAATATCTAGTTTTTCAATGTTCTTCTTAAGAATGGTACTTATAACAATATAATTAATACATCATATGTGATTTGATCAATAGAGAATAAGAATATCATTATATCTTTTATTCTATGTGTATTTGTCTATCATTGTACTTAAAGTAGCATTTGGGAGGGACAGTAATACTTTTTAAATTTATATTTAAATTTATTATTGAAGTAAAGTTGACATACAATGTTATATTAATTGCAGGTGTTCAGCATAGTGATTCGACAGTTCTGTGCATTACTCAATGCTCACCACACATGTTGTCACCATCTGTTGTAACCATGCAACGTTATGACAATATTATTGGCTATTGACTTGTACTATTCATTTCCATGACTTATTTATTTTATAACTGGAAGTTTGTACCTCTCAATCCCCTTTATGTATTTTGCCCATCTCCCTGCCCACCTCCTCTCTGGCAACTAAAGACAGATGTGAAATATTCAAGCAAACAAAACAAAACAAAACAACAAATGAACAAACAAAACCAAACTCTTAAGATATAGAGAACAGTAATACTTTTGACTCACTTGATATAATGTCACAAGTCAAATACATTGCTATTAAATCATCTTTGTATATCAATTCACATTTTTTAAAGTAAAGTATTATAAGATAGTAGCTATATTTCTCTTAAACATTTTTAAACATTGATTCTATCATTTCAACTTTTACTATAAGTTTGCTAGTATCAGTTTCATGTTTCTTTATCTTCTGTACATGGAGATTAGGCCCTTTGTTTCTTTTCTGTTACATCTCATTTGTCAGTCTGGTAATATCACAAAAGAAAATGAACTTCATGTCTTAAAATTTATCCTTAGCGAATTCTGCATTTTCTTTCTTTTTTTTTTTTTTAAAGATTTTATTTATTTATTTGAGAGAGAGAGTGAGAGAGAGAAAGCACAAGAGGGGGGAGCGGGAGAGGGAGAAGCAGACTCCCTGCTGAGCAGGTAGCCCGATGCGGGACTCGATCCCGGGACTCCAGGATCATGACCTGAGTGAGCCGAAGGCAGTCGTTTAACCAACTGAGCCACCCAGGCGCCCCACGAATTCTGCATTTTCTAATGATTATCAGTTTTTGGAGCCAAATTCTTTTTTATAGTAATTTGTCCTGAATCCTATCCAGTAGTCCATGCACCATTTTGCTCTATTTGATTTGAAATTACTTTTTCCATTTTTAAAAAACTAGACTTTGCTAGTTTTCATTCTTACAGCACCCTTAATCTGTAGCTTTTAAATTTTTATCAAAGGTAGTTTTAGACTAGAAGACTTGAAATTTTTTAGAGTAGCTGTGCTGTCCTGCTATTTGAATTATTTTATTATTTTTCTTTTATTGTTATAAATATTCACTCATGTTATCATTAGTTATTGTTTCTTTTTGTTTATTTTCAGCTGGTTGGCGGAGAATTTGACTTGGAGATGAACTTTATTATCCAGGATGCTGAGAGTATAACATGCATGACAGAGCTTTTGGAGCACTGTGATGTAACATGTCAAGCAGAAATATGGAGCATGTTTACAGCCATTTTACGAAAAAGTGTTCGGAATTTACAGACTAGCACAGAAGTTGGGCTAATTGAACAAGTATTGCTGAAAATGAGTGCTGTAGATGACATGATAGCAGGTATGAGGTTATCTGACAGGATAATATACGTTAAATGTTTATAAAGATTCATGTGCTTTTCTTTATATTCTTTGGTAATATAAATTTGTTGGAGCTAACTTGATTTAAAATAGCCTGGTGATGGGTATTAAAGAGGGCACGTACTGCATGGAGCACTGGGTGTTATATGCAAACAATGAATCGTGGAACACTACATCAAAAACCTAATGATGTAATGTATGGTGATTAACATAACATAATAAAAAAATAAATAAATGAAAATAAAATAGTAGAAATGTATGGAAAATTTGCCCTGTATATTAAGGGAAAACTTAAAGAATGGAAGGCACTTTCTTCTTTATTAGACAAACATAATTACTGATTTTGCTTTTCCAGGTTTTAGAAAATCTCCATTACATGGAATAAATAACCACAAAATCTATCAGAAAAATAAACAGTACCTTTTTACATAGTACTTAGTTAAACTTTACATAATTAAAATTTCACAATATGTATTACAAGTCTGTATAATGAGCACTTTACCAACTTCTTCGAGCTCCATGATTTTCAGTTTGGCATATATGGAACTATGACAGGAAGAACTAATATCCTTAGGATAGGCATGTTGAATTTTTAGGAGGTGTCCATTTTACTTTGATATTTTTTAGAGAAACTTTTGTATTAAAATAAACAGAGCTAGAATAGAACATAAAATTTGCGTGGAATTTCAAGATAAAAATACTAACTTTTGTGCTTGTTATATGTTACTTCAAATAACTTTGAAATCTGTGATTATTCATTGCCAATCCTTTATCTCCCTGCAAGTTCATTCTCCTTTGTTGTTAGATGCACTTCAGTAGAAATGTTTTGAAAGATGGTCCCAGAGCAACACTATTCCCAGAAAATAAGTTTAGAGTTTAAAATGTTGATTCTTTTAAGCCATAAATCTTCAGCATAAGTCTCTTATGATACAAAAGGGTTTTCATAATTTTAAAAGTGCTAATATGACTCTTCACAATACCATACCTGATCCTTACAAGTAGTTTGGACACCAGAGAATCCTCTATCATATTTTGGACTTATGCATAATTAATTTTAATATTAGTAGAACAAAACATTAAGAAATAATGGAGTGAAGAATAAGTTAAAGATGAATGTCTTTTAAACAATATTTAAACATTTTTTCTAATAGAGTATATTAAAATCATTTCTAATTGCTTTCAAGGTGGCATCTATCTCTAGAGTGATTTAGCATTCCCTACTATATTGGTTACTAGTGATTAACTTGATGAAAAATGAAATTCAGATTTAAAACATCATTTTAATGATGATATGTACCATCTGTAAACCATTCTGTAAATTCTAGCATTGTTTAACAGGAATTTATTTGCATAAGCTTATATGCTTGGTGCTTACATGTTGTATAGAACATCATGTGATCTTTGAGTCCTCATATCTGGGTTTAGTCCCTGAAGTTTTTTGTTTGCTTGTTTGTTTTTTGAAATAAAGTGGCTACCACTTTATAAAGTGTACTTTAGAAAATGAGCCACAATCACCTACATAGTAGTTTACTGGTACATAATTCATGAGCTTTGAGATATAATAGTAAGCTTGATTAGTACTGCAAAAGTTCTTATGTTCATGTTTTCTATTATATAAAGCTCCTTAATTCTCTTATCTTTGCTTCTCAATAATAATAATACTGCTAACACAAAACTTTCACTTTTTGTTATTTTATCATTGAATAAACGTCAGAAAAATACCTCTACCTCACTTTTCAGTAGAGAAAGTAAAATTTAGATAACATACTAATGAAGCACCAAAAAACACTACTAAGTTTGCACTCTGAATACTTACAGGATGTTAAGTTCAAAGAGGTACTTTTCATTACTAATGTGTAGGTATTACTAGAAGGTAGTTAAACATCTATACTAAATTGATAAGAGAATTTTATAGTCTGAGTATTTTTTCTTCTTTAAAAATTTGTCCAGAAAAAAACACCTGTTATAATAAAATCAAACTGAGCTACTTGGTTATGTTATATGTATAATAAATATGAAATTTTAATAACTCTAATTAAATACAAATTTAATAGATTACTTTTTGTGACACACATATAAGATGAGATAAAGGTTTGGAAAAAGAAGTTTAATTTTTTAGAAAAGTATTTGTAGGTAAATGTTTAAGGAATCTATGAATTTGCCATTGCAGCTAATTGCTTGAAACTGCTTCCTATTAATTTAGGGTTTTAAGGTGCTTGATTTCTAATTACTGACTAGAATTTTTTCTTAAAAAAAAAAGGTCTTCTGACTTATTTGTAGTAACTATAAGCTTTTTTATTGAATGATGAAACATTTATTTCATTAAAAGATCTCAAAAATGGCATATCAATAGTCACAATTAAATCATAGGGATTGCTTACTTATTGTGGCATTAAGTAAGATTATTCAATTATTTATTGATGAAAATAACTATATTAAATTTCTATTTTGAAATAGATACATAATAAATATTTTTAAAGTCTCAAATTCCAGTTATTAATTTGTGATATTGGATAATATATATTATACATCAGTAACTAATTATTTGAACTTATCCTAACTCACTTTTTAAATTAATTGATGATAAATTATTTAGAGTGTATATGTGTATTGATTGTAATAATTTGCGTAGTATCTTTAATCCTTATGAAGTGCTTTAGAAATCGAGAAAAGTATAAATATTTAGATGTGTAATTTCTTACAAAGAACGATTGATAGAGGTACTACTCATAATGTCTAGATGAGAAAGAAATCAAGGACAAGAGATTAAATGTATAATTTTCCTATTATCTGGTGAGCTGGTGTGTCTCATATGCACATAAACACATGAACAGAATGGATATCACTGGTAATATGTTTAAGTCAGACTTTGATTTAGAGACTAGTAGGTAACAGAGAGGGCTCTGGAGCCATACTGCCTAGGTTTTAATCCTGACCCTGCCACTTAGTAGAGTGTGTTCTTGGGCAAGGTGATTAGGTTATTTATGTCTCACTTTCCTCATTTTAGGAAGTGGCTAATAATAGTACTTCATAGGCTTGTTATGAGGATTTGTGTACTTAATAATTGTAAACCACTTGGAATAATGCCAGGCAAGGAGTAAGTGCTCAAAATTATTGTTAATGGGGCAAGGAATATTTCAAGAATATATTTTATTAAGAATAGATAATTCTAAAATAAAATATGGTCAACTCTCACTTTTTTTATTTGAAAATAACCAATTTACAATGTTAAATCATTGTACCTTTGCGTATTTTTGCTTTCCTTTCCCTGAATATAGCAGGTGTATGTGTGTATGTGTATTCTGGGAATCTATTTTATATATTTGCTAAGGAAACTTAATTGTAATGGTAAATCTGATGGGGAAAAATCCTAAAATTCTAATACAATGTTTTTGGCTATCTGAGGACCTAAAAATTGTTAATTAGAATGACTATTCATGAGGACATTTAGATAAATATGTATGTAGAAATGAGAATTGATAACTTTTGTTCTTTCAAAAAGTGTATTACCTTGACAGATGGCAGCTCATGACTAGAGTTCAGAATAACTTTATTTTCCTTTGAAGATCTTCTAGTTGATATGTTGGGGGTTCTTGCCAGCTACAGCATCACTGTCAAGGAGTTGAAGCTTTTGTTCAGCATGCTTCGAGGAGAAAGTGGAATCTGGGTAAGCTGTGGTCAGAGGGAACAGTATTCAGTATTAGTGTATTAATACTTAATGTTCCACAATTTGTCTCTAGAGAGCTATAAACTTGAATTTGTAATGGAAATTGTTCTCCTTAAAGAGCTTAGTAAATGATGTAAAATTAATTTCTTTCTAGTTAGAAAACAGTCCAGTGTCTAACATGATAGATTAGGTATTTTTGCTAAATTTGTACAGTGACATTTCTTTTTCTTGTTTCCTTAGCCAAGACATGCTGTAAAATTATTATCAGTTCTTAATCAGATGCCACAAAGACATGGTCCTGATACTTTTTTCAATTTCCCTGGTTGTAGTGCTGCGGTAAGTTTTAAATACATGTGTTTATTTTTATTTATTTATTTTTAATTCAGCTCTGTTAAGGTATAATTCACATAAAATTCACCCATTTAAAAGTACAATTTGATGAGTTTTAAGTTCATAATTACCACCACAGTCATGATTTTGAACAATTCCATCACTTCCTAAAGTTCCCTTGTGTCTCTTTGAAACCAGTCCCCTCTCCCCAGTCCCTGTCCCTTGCAACCTCCGATTTATTTTGTGTTTTTATGATTTTGCCTTTTCTAGAATTTCATATAAATAAAATCATACAGTATGTAATCTTTTCTGTCAGCCTTCTTTCACTTACCTTAATGTTCTTTTTTTTTCAGATTTTTATTTATTTTTTTTATTTTTTATTAACATATAATGTATTATTTGTTTCAGGGGTACAGGTCTGTGATTCATCCGTCTTACACAATTCACAGTACTCACTATAGCATATACCCTCCCCAATGTCCATCACCCAGCCACCCCATCCCTCTGACCCCCATCCCCTCCAGCAACCCTCAGTTTGTTTCCTGAGATTGAGTCTCTTATGGTTTGTCTCCCTCTCTGGTTTCATCTTGTTTTGTTTACAGTAATGCTTTTGAGGTTGCCCGTGTTGTAGCTTACCAGTAGTTTATTCTGTTCCTTTTTATTCTGAGTTGTGTTACATTTTATGGAAGTGCCACAGTTTATTCATTTACTAGTTTATCCAACTCACTATTTGAGTTTTCAGTTTTGGCTATTGTAAATAAAACTGTTGTAATCATTTGAACATAGATCTTCTGTGGGCATGTTTTCTCATCTCGTAAGTAAAAACATGAGTGTAATTGCTGGATTTTATGCTAAGTGTGTACTTCATTTCATGAGAAACAGGCAGATTACTTTCCATAGTGGAAAATTTTGCATTCTCCTTAACAGTGTATGAGAATCCCAGTTGATCTGCATTCTGGACAATGTCCATCTTTTTAATTTGAGGCATTTAAATGGTTATATAATGGTACTCATTGTAGTTATAATTTTGTATTGCCCTAATGACTGATGCTATTGAGCGGTTTTTCATGTGTTTATTGGTTGTTTTTACATCTTTTGTGATATTTGTGTTCAAATCTTTATTCAGTTAAAAAAAAAAGTTTTATTATCTTAAGAGTTCATTATGTATTTGGAGTATAATTTAATGTCACATGGATAATTATCAAATATTTTTTCGCAATCTGGCTTTTACTTTCTTAACAGTATTTCTTAAAGCAAACAGATCTTAATTTTGATGAAGTTCAGTTAAACTTTTTTTATGGCATATGCTGTTGTAATCTAAGAAATCAATATAAACCAAGGTCACAACATTTTTTTCTAATGCTTTCTACTACGAGTTCTTTTGTTTTAGCTCTTATATTTAGGTCTATGATTCTCTTTGTGTGAATTTTTAAAATATGATATGAAGGAAGGTTGGAGGTTAAAGTTTTGTTTGTTTTGCATATGAATATTGAATTGTTTCATAACCATTTGTTAAAGAGACAGTCCTTTAACATTTTGGATTATCTTGGCACCTTTCTTGAAAACTATGTGGCTGTGTTTGTGTGGATTTGTTTCTGATCTCTGTGTTTGGTTCCTTTGTCCTCTGTTTCTGCTCATATTTATGCCAATGTCAGATTGTCTTTATTTTCGTAGCTGTATAGTAAGTAGTTCTTGAACTCAGATTGTGTAAGTACTCCAACTTTGTTCTTCATTTTAAAATAATTTTGGCTATTCTAGATAACATTTCAATACATGTGAGTAAACTTGTCAAATTTTGTAAAATGCTTACTGTGATTTAGATTGTATTGTGTTAAATATATAGAATAATTTGGAGAGAATATTATTGAGTCTTCCAGTTCATGAATGAAGTATATCTCTTCCTTTATTTAGTTTTCTATGATTTTTCAGTGTTTTGCAGTTTTTAACATAAAGTCTTAAATATCTTTTGTTTCTGTTCCTATGTTCTAGGAGGTTTTTTAATCATCAACATGTTGATATTACTGTTGAATTCTGTCTGATGCTTTTTCTGATTTTATTGAAGTGAAAATATGGTTTTTCTTCTTAATCTTTATTAATGTAGTAAATTACAATGATTGATATTTCAGTGTTAAACCAACCTTTGTGTTCCTGGGGTAAAAACTAGTTGGTCGCTATGTTTTAACCTTTTCATCCAACACTGGATTTGATTTGCTAATGTAATGCTAAGAAGTTTTGCAGTTATTTTTATGAATGATTTGGGGGTGTAGTTTTCTTTTTCTATAATATCTTTTTTGGTTTTGGTGATAGGGTAATCCTCATACGCTGAGTTTGGAACTATTTAATTCTTTCTATTAAAGAGTTTATGTAGAATTGATATTACTTATTCTTAAATGTATGCTAGAATTCACTATTGTAGCTATTTGGGCCTGGAGTTTTCTTTGTGGGAAGGTTTTAACTATGAACTTAATTTCTTGAATGGATATAGGGAGGTTTCTATTTCCTTTTGAGTGAGCTTTGGTAGTTTGTGTCTTCCAAGTAATTTGTCCAGTTAATCTAAGTTGTTGAATATATTTGTATAAGTTTATCATCATACCCCTTCTTATCCTTTTAATGTCTGTAGGATATTTAGTGATGCCTCCTCTTTCATTCTTTTTTTTTTAATTTTTTTTTTTTTAAGATTTTATTTATTTATTTGACAGAGAGAGACATAGCGAGAGAGGGAACACAAGCAGGGGGAGTAGGAGAGGGAGAAGCAGGCTTCCCCGCGGAGCAGGGAGCCCGATGTGGGGCTCAATGTGGGGCTCAAGCCCAGGACCCTGGGATCACGACCTGAGCCGAAGGCAGACGCTTAATGACTGAGCCACCCAGGCGCCCCTCCTCTTTCATTCTTGATACTGGATTTTTTCCTGATTAATCTAGCTGGAAGTTTATCCATTTTGTTGTTCTTTTCAAAGAACTTACTTTCTCAGTCTGCTTGATTTCATTATTTTTATCTAACATTGTACCATTGCAGAGAGTGTATAACTTTTGACTAGAAGAACTGGTTTTGATTTCTGAATCCTCTACTTCATTACTGTGGAGGACTAATCCCTTAATGTTTCTTGGCTTACTTTCATGTAAAATATTAGTACTTTCTCATGGAAGAGTGTTACTGTGAGCCTATATATAATGAAATAATATACTATTCAATATTTAAGTACTATATAAGTTATAAAACATCATGTAAATATTTCTTGCTTTTTGGTTATTATTAGTGCATAAGCATCCCTGTAGTCTCTCATTTCATCAACCATTCCCCTAATTTTATTTTTTCCCTTAATATTTTGTTACTAACCTTTTTTTTTAAAGTTATAATTTTCCATTGTAACAAAATTGTGAAACAAAAATAGGAAAGTTAAAAATCTCTTTCCAGATGAAAGTTAATAATTTTACATATCAGATTATTAGGGTGGAACACATATCAAATGCACATGGTGGTACTTAGCAGAGAAAACACTGTTACTGTCCCTAAGAAGATACTGGTTTTCTCAGATTTATGTAATAGTTCTCTTTGCATACATACATAGATTTTAATATATTTTATAAAACTTTTATTGATCTGACATCTCGTAGATATCACTTACAGGGTGAGAAAGAAGAGCCAAGTGTTTTGGCAGAAATATGAACAAGTTACTGTCTTATTGGTGGAATTAACAAAATTAGCTAAAACAGAGTATTAAAACTGTTCTAATAAATGGTTTGAATTGCCTCAGTAGGGTTGCAAGTCATCTTGTTTTTAGACATTTGATCCATTTACCAGAAATCTGTGAATATTTTTTATCAATATATAATGCATTTTACACACACATGCATGCACACACATAGAGAGAATTTTACTTACATGTTGTTAGTGGTGTATGTATGAATTGTTTTCGTTCAGGGGATTTTGATGGACTTACACTATCTACTCCTCCTTTCTTGGTTTTCCCCTATCACTCATTTTCATGAAGGGTAGTATTAATTAGCAATATAGTCTACATAGGAGAGGAAGCAAAGAAGGAACTAGAACTTTTACAATTGTTATTTCATTTGAGTAATAGAAGTTATATATAATATAAATGATAGTGTTGCTGTTAAATTAGTTGTGGAAAGAGCCTCAACAGTGTAACATTGTTCAGGGTCATAAAGCAGAGTCATAGCCTGAACTAAAATTTGCCTGACCTTAAGTTCAGTGTTTTGTTTTGTTTTGTTTTTTAGTAACACATTGGCTTATTTCCAGGTGTGTTATCTCTGCTATTGAACTACTGAAAAATTCATATAGGAGCTGATTTTAAAATCCTTTCCATTACAGTGTTTTTGATAATTTATCTCTGGATGAGCATGATAGTAACAAGAGGGTACATACTGTCTGGACCACTGTTGATAGCAGTGCCTTTGGATCACTAAAATTATGACACTGCTTACTTTCCCTCTGAAATAACCATATATAGTAGGCCTTCTGAATTATATTTTATCCTGTGGAGGTGCCTTTCTATGAGCAATGCTGCCTTCATATGAGCAGTTTGCAATAGAATTCTATAGAGTGGTTTATGTAAAGGTGAATGGCAAATGTATGACATTTTATGTGATCTGTGACCTTTATGGATATACCATTTAGATTTGCCTTTCATGATAGTCGTATGTTTCATGAATCCGCTTAATTTAGGAAATAGTGAATTCTTCTAATTCACTGAAATAGTTTACTGAAAGCATTCCATCTAAACATCGGAATTCTTTTCTTTTGCACATTAAATAGGAGCATACATTTTGGAGTCCGTTGGATTAGGGGACAGTGAAGGATATAGATTTTGGAGTCCTATGGACTCATTGGACACAGTGAGGAACATCCAGTGTGGGTACCAGAATATTTTAGAAGGAGATACGGAAGAAGAGTAAAAACAGCTTAAATCCAAAATCACAAAGGTATCCCAAAGGTTATGCCATTAACACCATGGGATCAGATGGATATGTAAGGAATCTAGGAAATGAGTGTTGAGATAGGGCACAAATGGTTTGGCTGTAAATGTGCTTGGGTTTCACATACATGGCAGTACTATACAAAGTTAGCTTTTGTGCATTGACTAAGGGAGGATGTATGCATTAGCTAAAAAGAGTAGGGAAAGTCTGGAGATACAGTATATACTGTATAGAAGGCTTTGGTTGGTATAGAAGTAGGAACCAAAGATTGAGGAGTACCATCTAGAAATGGGCAATTTGAGGTCCCTAAAACATTTAGTCTAGCTGTTATATACTAAATTTAAGAGAATATCTTTCAGTAAAGGTAACTGTCTTGTTGAAGAGATTGGCCATAATATAAAGATCCTTATTTATCCATGGAGTTATTGGAAGTCCACAATGAAACCAAGGAAAAGGCTATTCTAGAGCCTCTCAGGTTCGTATTTGGTACCAGTTGTAGCAAGACCAAAGACTAGTATTATTTCATTATCACTCAAGGTTAGATTTTTCTTTTGTAAGACTTTTTTTCCATTGTAATTTTGTTCACTAGTGTTTGCAACTGTATGTGATTTAGGGCTCTTTCAGTCCTACTGTGGAGATAACAAATGATCTCTTGGACTACCTGTCTTTTTCTTGGTGGAAGAGTAGGTCTAGAAAACTTGAAGGGCAGCTTGGCTCAAATTCTTTCCTCTGTTAGTTTAATGCAATCTTTAAGTTCTAATTTAGGGTCTAGTGGACTGGATGTTGAAACTGGTGATACAGAAAGTGCTAAGGCCATTGGCTGGGGATAAGTCTATGATTTTCTGATATTTATATCTTCATTGTTTTTTGATCTGTAAGGCTATATTTGACCTTGGTTACTATCACATTTTCTTTAGCTGATACTTTTCTTTTTTCATTGCCTTGTAGGCAATTGCATTGCCTCCTATTGCAAAGTGGCCTTATCAGAATGGCTTTACTCTAAATACTTGGTTTCGTATGGATCCATTAAATAACATTAATGTGGATAAGGATAAACCTTATCTTTATTGGTAAGTAATATATTTAATTTTAGTACTTTTGTCTTAAGTATTTCAGTTTTATAAATATGTAACAGAGTGTCAAGGCAACATATTAAATAGAATGTGTATGTGTTTGTGTATATATATATTTATATTTATATACATTAAAACTATAAAGACGCATGTCGTTTATTTTATTTATTCATTTTTTGCTATTGGTTTTAGGCAACCAGCCTCAGTATATTTTTTTCCAATTACAGTTTGAAAGTCAAGATTTGCAAACCTTCTCTGTCCAGTCCACATCAATATAGACTAGTTAGGGGATTGTTAGTGGACATGCAAGTCCCCAGTTCAGGGGAGAAAAAAAAAAATTCCTTCCAGATTTCATCACTTTGCATTTTTACTTCCTTTGTTCTATGAGCATAATTAAGATATGCTTTAAAAATATTAGTGATAACTACTATGTAAGAAAATGCAATGAAATAATAAAAGTAATTATTTCATAGATAACTAACAGAATGGGTTGATAATCCCAGATAGGTTGACCTGTAAGGACCGAGAGCTTGGTAGTTTTAGTTTACCAATAATGCACAGTAATGAGAACATCAAACTTGCATTGATTGCCTTACTATACACTAGGCATTGTAAGTGTTTACATGTATTACCTCATTTAATACTTGCGATGCTTTGAAATAAGACCCCAGGCAGTGAAGAAGTGAAGTCTTATCTTCACTACTTATTGATCCTGTGTTTTAGTGTCTTCAGCTGTAAAGTGAAGATAACAGTAGTACCTATCACATCACATTTAATAAGAGAATAACTAAGTGCTTTTGTACATTGGCTCAGAAATATGAGTGCAGAAAAATGTGAGCTATTAATAGCTTGTAAGCTCTATTAGAAAAGATTATGTAAGGAGAGTAATGAGAGGGAGTTCTAAACAAACATCTGAACTTCCAAACATAAATGGGTTGAATTTCAGAATGGTCATTTTGGCAGATCATACATTTATTTTAATAATACCATTATTTTGTGGAGCATTTACAGTTTTTACAATACTGTGCTTAAATTCACAACTAGGAGGAGTGCTCCCTTCAAAGAAAATAACTATTTCGGAGACACATCTTTTTTCTTCTTTTGACTAAAAATGTACTCCGTTTGATTACATACATCATTTATCGAACTTGGCTCTTATTTTTTTTTGTAATTTGTAAGCTATTTTTAAAGATATAAATAGAATTGGGAGTAAGTTGTTTTTGAAAACAGTGGCTGTGTAAATGGTTTCTGTATTTGCTACTTTCAGGGGTCCTTGAAGGTAAATGAAATCTACTTAGGCTTTCATTGGCCATTAATTTGTTTTTATGTATTTGTGATATTTTACATTGAAATTTCAGAAGGTTCTGTAGTCTTCTGTTTTCTCAATTTAAAGTTCTTTTTTTAGTTGTTCTAAACCTTTTATGGTTTAGTCTTTATTTGGTACATGTAATACCTCTTCTACTCTATGGAGAAATGAGTTTTATTTTCATAATAATGTTTTATATTATTTATTTAATAATTTTTAGATATATAGTTCTTTGTATCAGAGGATATTATACTATTCTCAGTTTTCTTTACAGTTTTCGTACTAGCAAAGGAGTTGGTTATTCTGCTCACTTCGTTGGCAATTGTCTAATAGTCACATCACTGAAGTCTAAAGGAAAAGGTTTTCAGCACTGTGTGAAATATGATTTTCAACCCCGTAAGGTAGGTATAAGTAAATATTTCTATTGAGAATGACACAATTCACCATTCCCCCGTCTTAAAATTCACCTATCATGACTTCTATAATATTCTTTTATTGATTTTTCTTATGACTCATAATGCTTTTCTCTTCTCCTTTTTATTTTTATGTCTGATTATTCACATAAAAAGATCAGGCTCTTGACCTCTTGCGTGTCTGTCTGACTTGCTTGCTCACTCACTGGGATCTATTCTATGGCATTCTTAGTTCCAGACACTGTTGTAGGCACTAGAAATAAGACAGTGAACAAAACAGATAACATTCCTGCTTTTGTGGAGCTTATTTTTTGGGGAATTTTTATTCAGTTTCATGATAGCTTTCCACTCTTATTCTTATCTCCAAGTTCTATTCTTACATCCTCATCTCCCAAAGACACTGCCATGTAAATATCTTTCTGGCCCCTCATCTTTACAGAATATGTAACACTGAATTTACATCTCTAGTCCCATATTCAGTATGTTCTTAAGTCCCCTGTTTTGATTAAGCAGCCTACCATCTTCATGATAGTGGGGACTTGAGTCAGCTTTGTTCTTCATCCTCTTTTTGATTATGTTATCAGTGCAATTTTCCACTCCGGTACTTTGTATCTCTGTAATATGTCTCTTTAAAAAAAATTCCTTGGGCGCCTGGGTGGCTCAGTCGTTAAGCGTCTGCCTTCAGCTCAGGTCATGATCCCAGGGTCCTGGGATCGAGTCCCACATCGGGCTCCCTGCTCCGCAGGAAGCCTGCTTCTCGCTCTCCCACTCCCCCTGCTTGTGTTCCTGCTCTTGCTATCTCTCTCTCTGTCAAATAAATAAATAAAATCTTTAAAAAAAAAAAATTCCTTAATTGCTGCTTAAATTTTTCATATTGTTCTCTCTTTATCTTGGATCCTTTGTCTTTTCCTCCCCAAACTATGTTATATACTAATACCTGATTTATATACTTGATCATATTATTCCACTGCTCAAACCAGTCATTGGCTTCTCACTAACTAAGAATAAATTAACATTTTTAGCCTGGTCCTTCATGATTTGGATTTCATTTTCAGCTTCTTGCTTATACCCTTTATTCTGTCAAAACTGAACTACTGTACATGTTTCACTTTTTATCTTTTCCTTTTCAAATGTTCAGTCTCTGGTGTGAAAACATTTACATGTCTCCTCACTTATGGCTGTAGGTCTTCAAATCCCACCTAATTGTTAGCTTCCATTCCATATAACGCCATTTCCATGGAATCTTTCCTTGATTTTCCTTGCTCTCTGATATAATCTCTCTCATAGCATATTATTTCAGTATTTCTTATAGCAGTTATTTCTTTTAAATCTTTATTACTCATTTATATGTGCATTATTTAGTAACTATTGAAACTAAGCTATGTGTTGGATTCATTTTTGTATTCCCTCATAAACCTGCCACAGAGTTTTGAACTTGGTGGACTGCTGATTAGTATACGTTGGATAAATGAATAAAATATGCTTTAACAACCAAAAAGAACCCTTTTGTTTCCTTAAGGAGTAGGTTGTATTTATCTGGACAGCTAATTTTTATTGAGCAATTTATTTTCTAGTGGTGTAAAATAAATGAGGTGTTACTGTTGATAAAGTGAAAAAGAAGGCCTGGGCCTTGTTGTGGTCAGTGTTCCTTGTAGGGCAGTAAGCCAAGTACCTTTACCATGGGGCAAGAGGAAGAAAGGTAGTCAGGACAATAAAGACCAAGTAATGTAGGTTGTTACTATGTGATATGCTTTTAAAATTAAAAGCTTACCAGCCTTGTTGTTGTAGCATGGTAATGTACACTGCAAAACTAAGTTAATTTTTGGATTTGTAGAGAATTAGAGCATTATCCATGAGCATTAAGAGAGATTTTATGCTTATTGAGAAGGTGTTTTACACAGGTTTGATGGAAAATACAGTTACTTAGAATCCTAACTACTGACACATCCTTATATCTTTATTTTGATCCTAAAATTTTGGTATATATGATACATAATTGATATGTCATTATATATAATAATTTATGTAATATATAAATTTGCTATATGTTACATAGAAATAATGCAGTGTCTTTTCAATTTTCAGCATGTTTATGAAAACAATATTAAAGAATTTTAACAATTACATAATTCAGAGTTTCTTCAAAGGCAAACTTGTATATGAACTTTATGTTACTTTAATTATAGTTCTGAGGAATTATGTTTGAAGAACATTTGCAGGAATTTTGCTTTAATTACAGTTCTATCTTGTTCTTCCTCTTCCTTTCCTTTTCTCCTCCTCAATATTCTCTTGTCTCTCCTTTACCTCTAACTCCTCTTTTGTTCATCCTTTTTATCTTCCTCTAATTTTCCCCTTCTTCCCTTTTCCCTCCTCCTCCTTTCCTTGTTCTCCTTCCCGCTTCTTCCTTTAACCTCATTTGGTTTAGATAATAGAACCAGTTTTTTAGACTTGGAGATTCAGAGTTCACAGTGGTTTGTATAGTGTACGTATCATGCACTATGGATTTATAGATAATTAGCTCTTTCAGAAGGTTAAGTGTTAAACCTCCAGATTTGGTAATACACAGAGACTTTTCTTGAGGGAGTTTTAGCTAATCCTAGTAGTCCTGAATCTTGTTTCCTGAGATTGGAGGTTACACTGGTATCTGCTTCTTCAATAATGCTGGCTTCAAGGAGGGGATGTTGCTCTACAGTTAATGTTTTGGCCCATTAAATATACCTTTGCTTAATATCCAGTAGAATATAGATATTCAGAGACCAGGTTGAAATGTGTTTTTAAAAGTCTGCTCTAAACATAAAAAATAACAAGAGAAAATGCAGAGAAATGTGCAACTATATAATTAGATTTATAATTTACTCACTATCACCTGGGGTTTTCTAGAGAAATATTCCATTATATATATTATAATATATATATTATATATTATATTATATATATATATTATGTATATATATATTATAGGTATATATACACACACACACACACATATATATATATAATATTGGACTCCATCTTTGTGTTAGAGTAACTAACCATTTGAACGTCCAGAATTGAAAAAAACAAAGGACAGAAATATAAGAGTTCATATTTCCACATGTTTAAGGCCAGTTATCCCTTCCAGGTTCAAGGGTCTTTTTTGGATATATGACTGTGAGATTGTCCACCTTCTTTAGGGCACACTCTGCCTTTTATTCACAGAAATATTTATACACAGGAACAACCATAATAGAGATGATGCACCCACATATAGCAGAGGGAATGTCATTTCTTTTTCTTTCCTTTTTGTTTGTTTTCTTGTTTGCTTGTGATTCCATGTATGTTTTGCCACATATTGAAGAAAATATGAGTTAGGATGGGGTTTTCAAATATACATTCAAAAATTTTACCTGAGTCTAATAAAAATGTTTGCTTTATGTTTAAGCAATATAGTAATAACTATTTTTATTAAAGAATATCAGTGTAACAATCATTCATTAATATATACTTGGAAAATAGCTTAAAAAGCAATGATTCTAAATAAATTTATACATTAGATTGGAGGTTCTTTTTTCTTTGATGCAAATCCCAGTTATGTTCATACAACTTCAGTTGTCTTTCCTCCAGAAATTCTGATTTATTGGATTTGAGATGACACCCAGGAAAATCTGACAAATGTGCCAAATTATTTTGACTTTCAGAGAGAACTTGTTATAAATACAGATTCTTAGAATTATAGTTTTCATGTAAGGAGTAGGTTTTTAACAAATGCTCCAGGTGATTTTTTTTCATCAGACAAGTTTAGATAACAGTGGTTTGAAGAGTATAAGGAAGGGAAGTTCGGGTGAAGTTAAGTACCAAATAAAATTGTCATTAACCAATAAAAAGCAATTTAATCCATTTGTTCTCTCTCTCTCTTTGTCTTTATGCTATTTCCTTATGAGACATACATTCCCATTTATAACAGTTCTTTATACATTGATCCTAAGGAGTCTTGGTAGGAGCAGGGTCATAGAGTGATAGAGGTTTTGAAAAACCTGTAAAGATTCTCATAAACTTTGAAAACCATAAGTATTTTATTTTACAGTTTCATTATTCAAGATAAATACATTCTTTTTTTCTTTCATATTTTTCCAGAAGATGCCCTAGCTCAATTGTTATCCTTTAATAAGGTATTTAACTGGTGTTTCAAAAAGAAATGTTTATATTAAAACTTAGCTTTCTTACCTATATCACTTACCAGATGTTTGACCTTGTCATAATGTATGTAATCTGTGAGCATATTACCTAATATGTAGTAAGGGCTCGAAATGTGTTAGCTACTGTTGATATTTGTATAAATATCATGTTATATTTTCCTATGAATTCTTTTTTTATTTTATTATGTTAATCACCATACATTACATCATTAGTTTTGTTTTATGTTCTGTTAATCACCATATATTACATCATTACTTTTGATGTAGTGTTCCATGATTCATTGTTTGCGTATAACACCCAGTGCTCCATTCAATATGTGCCCTCTTTAATACCTGTCACCAGGCTAACCGATCCCCCAAACCCCCTCCCCTCTAGAACCTTCAGTTTGTTTCTCAGAGTCCATAGTCTCTCATGGTTCATCTTCCCCTCCAATTTCCCCCCCCCTTCATTTTTCCCTTCCTGCTATCTTCTTTTTTTTTTTTTCTTAACATCTATTGCATTATTTGTTTCAGAGGTACAGATCTGTGATTCAACAGTCTTGCACAATTCACAGCGCTCACCATAGCATATATCATCCTCAATATCTATCACCCAGCCACCCCATGCCTCCCACCCCCCACCACTGCAGCAACCCTCAATTTGTTTCCTGAGATTAAGAATTTCTCATATCAGTGAGATCATATGATACATGTCTTTCTCTGATTGACTTGTTTCGCTCAGCATAATACCCTCCAGTTCCACCCACGTCGTTGATCCACGTCGTTGCAAATGGCAAGATTTCATTCCTTTTGATGGCTGCATAATATTCCATTGTATATATCTACCACATCTTTATCCATACATCTGTTGATGGATATCTTGGCTCTTTCCGTAGTTTGGCTATTGTGGACATTGCTGCTATAAACATCGGGGTGCACGTACCCGTCGGATCCCTGCATTTGTATCTTTGGGGTAAATACCCAGTAGTGCAATTGCTGGGTCATATGGTAGCTCTATTTTCAACGTTTTGAGGAACCTCCATACTGTTTTCCAGAGTGGCTGCACCAGCTTGCATTCCCACCAACAGTGTAGGAGGGTTCCCCTTTCTCTGCATCCCCGCCAACATCTGTCGTTTCCTGACTTGTTAATTTTAGCCATTCTGACTGGCATGAGGTGGTATCTCATTGAGGTTTTGATTTGGATTTCCCTGATGCTGAGCGATGTTGAGCACTTTTTCGTGTGTCTGTTGGCCATTTGGATGTCTTCTTTGGAAAAATGTCTGTTCATGTGTTCTGCCCATTTTTGATTGGATCATTTGTTCTTTGGGTGTTGAGTTTGATAAATTCTTTATAGATTTTGGATACTAGCCCTTTATCTGATACATAATTTGCAAATATCTTCTCCCATTCTGTGGGTTGTCTTTTGGTTTTGTTGACTGTTTCTTTTGCTGTGCAAAAGCTTTTTATCTTGATGAAGTCCCAATAGTTCATTTTTGCCCTTGCTTCTCTTGCCTTTGGTGATGTTTCTAGGAGGAAGTTGCTGTGGCTGAGGTCGAAGAGGTTGCTGCCTGTGTTCTCCTTTAGGACTTTGACGGACTCCTGTCTCACATTGAGGTCTTTCAACCATTTGGAGTCTATTTTTGTGTGTGGTGTAAGGAAATGGTCCAGTTTCATTCTTCTGCATGTGGCTATCCAGTTTTCCCAACACCATTTGTTGAAGAGACTGTCTTTCTCCATTGGACATTCTTTCCTGCTCTGTTGAATATTAGTTGACCATAGAGTTGAGGGTCCATTTCTGGGCTCTCTATTCTGTTCCACTGATCTATGTGTCCGTTTTTATGCCAGTACCATACTGTCTTGATGATAACAACTTTGTAATAGAGCTTGATGCCGGTATTGTGATGCCACCAGTTTTGCTTTTATTTTTCAACTTTCCTCTGGCTATTCGGGGTCTTTTCTGGTTCCATACAAATTTTAGGATGATTTGTTCCATTTCTTTGAAAAAAGTGGATGGTATTTTGATAGGGATTGCATTGAATGTGTAGATTGCTCTAGGTAACATTGACATCTTCACAATATTTGTTCTTCCAATCCATGAGTATGGAACGTTTTTCCATTTCTTTGTGTCTTCCTCAATTTCTTTCTTGAGTATTTTATAGTTTTCTGAGTACAGATCCTTTGCCTCGTTGGTTAGATTTATTCCTAGGTATCTTATGGTTTTGGGTGCAATTGTAAAAGGGATTGACTCCTTAATTTCTCTTTCTTCTGTCTTGGTGGTGGTGTATAGGAATGCCACTGATTTCTGATTTCAGCTCCTAGTTTCGTTGATCTGTTCTACTGTTCATTCAGTTTCTATTTCATTGATTTCTGCTCTGATATTTATTATTTTATATCCTGCCACTTTACTGAATTCCTTTGTGAGTTCTAGCAGTTTGGGGGTGGAGTCTTTTGGGTATTCCACATAAAGTATCATAGCATCTGCAAAGAGTGAGAGTTTGATTTCTTCTTTGCCCATTTGGATGCCTTTTATTTATTTTTGTAGTCTGCTTGCTGTGGCTAGGACTTCTAATACTATGTTGAATAGCAGTGGTGATAGTGGACATCCCTGCCGTGTTCCTGACCTTAGGGGGAAAGCTCTCAGTTTTTCCCCACTGAGAATGATATTTGCTGTGGGTTTTTCGTAGATGGCTTTTATGATATTGAGATATGTACCCTCTATCCCTATACTTGATTCCTTGATCAAGAAAGGATGCTGTACTTTGTCAAATGCTTTTTCTGCATCTATTGAGAGGATCATATGGTTGTTGTTCTTCTTTTATTATTGCATTGTATCACATTGATTGATTTGCGGATGTTGAACCAACCTTGCAGCCCAGAGATAAATCCCACTTGGTCGTGGTGAATGATCCTTTTAAAGTACTGTTGGATCCTATTGGTTAGTATTTTGGTGAGAATTTTTGCATCCATGTTCACCAAGGATATTGGTCTGTAATTCTCCTTTTTGATGGGGTCTTGTGTGGTTTTTGGATCAAGGTAAGGGTGGCCTCATAAAACGAGTTTGGAAGTTTTCCTTCCCTTTCTATTTTTTGGAACAGTTTCAGAAGAATAGGTATTAATTCTTCTTGAAATATTTGGTAGAATTCCCCTGGGAAGCCATCTGGCCTGGGCTTTTGTTTGTTGGGAGATTTTTATATACTGCTTCAGTTTCCTTAGTGGTTATAGGTCTGTTCAGGTATTCTGTTTCTTCCTGGTTCAGTTTTGGTAGTTGGTACATCTCTAGTATGCATCCATTTCTTCCAGATTATCTAATTTGCTGGCGTAGAGTTGCTCATAATATGTTCTTATAATTGTTTGTATTTCTTTGGTGTTGGTTGTGATCTCTCCTCTTTTATTCATGATTTTGTTGATTTGGGTCATTTCTCTTTTCTTTTTGGTAAGTCTGGCCAGGGGTTTATCAATCTTAATTCTCTCAGAGAACCAGCTCCTAGTTTTGTTGATCTGTTCTACTGTTCTTTTGGTTTCTACATTTCATTGATTTCTGCTCTGATCTTTATTATTTTTCTTCTCCTGCTGGGTTTAGACTTTATTTGCTGTTTTTTCTCCAGCTCCTTTAGATGTAGGGTTAAGTCGTGTATTTGAGACCTTTCTTGTTTCTTGGGAAATGCTTGTACTGCTATATACTTTCCTCTTATGACTCCTTTGGTGCATCCCAAAGATTTTTAATAGTTGTGTTTTCATTTTCATTGGTTTCCATGAATTTTTTAAATTCTTCTTTAATTTCCTGGTTGACCCATTCATTCTTTAGTAGGTGGCTCTTTAGCCTCCCTGTATTTGAGTTCTTTTAGACTTTCCTCTTGTGATTGAGTTCTACTATCAAAGCACTGTGGCCTGAAAATATGCAGGGAATGATCCCAATCTTTTGGTACTGGTGAGACCTGATTTGTGACCTAGGATGTGATCTGTTCTGGAGAATGTCCCATGGGCACTAGAGAAGAATGTGTATTCTGTTGTTTTGGGATGGAATGTTCTGAATGTATCTGTGAAGTCCATTTGGTCCAGTGTGTCATTGAAAGTCTTTATTTCCTTGTTGATCTTTTGCTTAGACGATCCGTCCATTTCAGTGAGGGGGGTGTTGAAGTCCCCCACTATTATTGTATTGTTGTCGATGTGTTTCTTTGCTTTTGTTATTAATTGGCTTATATAATTGGCTGCTCCCATGTTAGGGGCATAGATATTTACAATTGTTAGATCTTCTTGTTGGATAGACCCTTTAAGTAGGATATAGTGTCCTTCTTCATCTCTTACTAGTCTTTGATTTAAAATCTAATTTGTCTGATATAAGGATTGCCACTCCAGCTGTCTTTTGGTGTCCATTAGCATGGTAAATGGTTTTCCACCCCCTCACTTTCAATCTGGGGGTGTCTTTGGGTCTAAAATGAGTCTCTTGCTGACAGCATATTGATGGGTCTTGTTTTTATATCCATTGTGATAGCTTGTGTCTTTTGATTTAGGGCATTTAGCCCATTCACATTCAGGGTAACTATTGAAACATAGGAATTTAGTGCCATTGTATTGCCTGTAAGGTGACTGTTACTGTATATTGTCTGTGTTCCTTTGTGGTCTATGTTACTTTTAGGCTCTCTCTTTGCTTAGAGGACCCCTTTCAATATTTCTTGTGGGGCTGGTTTCGTGTTTGCAGATTCCTTTAGTTTTTGTTTGTCCTGGAAGCTTTTTATCTCTCCTTCTATTTTCAGTGACAGCCTAGCTGGATATAGTATTCTTGGCTGCATATTTTTCTCATTTAGTGCTCTGAATATATCCTGCCAGTCCTTTCTGGCCTGCCAGGTCTCTGTGGATAGGTCTGTTGCCAATGTAATGTTTCTACCATTGTAGTTTACAGATTTCTTCTCCCAAGCTGCTCTCAGGATTTTCTCTCTGTGTCTGAGACTCATAAGTTTTACTATTAGATGTTGGGGTGTTGACTTATTTTTATTGATTTTGAGGGGGGTTCACTGTGCCTCCTGGATTTTGATGCCTGTTTCCTTCCCCAAATTTGGGAAGTTCTCCACTATAATTTCTCCAATATACCTTCTGCCCCCTCTCTCTTTCTTCTTCTTCTGGGATCCCAATTATTCTAATATTGTTTCCTCTTATGGTATCACTTTTCTCTAGAATTCTGCCCTCGTGATCCAATAGTTGTTTATCTCTCTTTTTCTCAGCTTCTTTATTTTCCATCATTTGGTCTTCTATATCACTGATTCACTCTTCTGCCTCATTTATCCTAGCAGTTAGCGCCCCTATTTTTGATTGTACCTCATTAATAGTCTTTTTGATTTTGACTTGGTTAGATTTTAGTTTTTATTTCTCCAGAAAGGGTTTCTCTACTATCTTCTATGCTATTTTTAAGCCCAGCTAGTATCTTTATAATCGTCATTCTGAACTCTACTTCTGATATCTTACTAATGTCTGTATTGAATATGTCCCTGGCAGTCGGTACTGCCTGTTGTTCTTTTTTTTGAGGTGATGTTTTCCATCTTGTCATTTTGTCCAGAGGAGAATAGATGAATGAGAGAACAAAATGCTAACAGGGTAACAACAACCCCAGGAAAATATACGCTAAACAAATCAGAAGAGACTTGGAACCGGGGGAAAAGAAAGGGAAATAAAAAAGAAAAAGAAAAGAAAAAGAAAAAGATAAAAAAGAAAATAGAATATGATCAAATATGATCAGGCTGGTGAATAGATCAGTGCCACAGACTAGATTTTGGGTTATTTTGGTCTGTTAGAAGAAACTGCCTCCCAAAATTTTAAAGAAAGAAAAGCTTATATATGTACAAAAATAAGGGTTGATATGATGAAGTTATGGAATGTGACTGTAAAGATGAAAAGTATAAAAGAGTTTATAAACGGAATTGATAAGAAGTTGGTTGAAAAAAGAAAGAAGAGAAATTGAAAAAAAATAAAGGGTGAGAAT
The DNA here is from genome assembly GCF_002201575.2 of Neomonachus schauinslandi. Classification (NCBI taxonomy): domain Eukaryota; kingdom Metazoa; phylum Chordata; class Mammalia; order Carnivora; family Phocidae; genus Neomonachus; species Neomonachus schauinslandi. Next base: position 66,858,566 of record NC_058405.1, on the reverse strand, counting down.
GTGATTAGGCAGTAGAGTAGAACAAAGCCATTCACTAGAGATTTAGGGTAATTTTGCTCTGTTAGAACAAACTGTATCCCCAAATTTTAAAGAGAGAACAACTTATATATATATATATACCAAAAATAAGGTTAACTACTCTGAAGGGATAGAATATGACTCTAAAAATGAAAAATAAAAAACATTTTTATAAAAGAGATTAAGATATTGGTTGAAAAAGGGAAATAGAAAAATTAAAAAAAAGAAAAAGAAAAAGAAACAAAATTAAATTTAAAAAAATTAACTTTGAACTACTAAAGAATCAGGAGGAAAAAAACCATGAGTTCTATGTGCAGTATTCCCCTAGCGCTGGAGTTCTGCCATTCTCATTGATCAGTAAACTTGCGTCTTGGCTGACTGTTCTTGCTGATCTTCTGGGGGAGGGGCCTGTTGCCCTGGTCCCCAAATGTCTTTGCAGGAGCCGGAATTGCCCCGCCCTTGCCCAGTCGGGCTAAGTAATCTGCTCGTGTTTGCTCTTGGGAGCTTTTGTTCCCATACAGCTTTGGGGGACCATAGTGAAAATGGCGGCCTCCCAGTCTCCGCCCCGGAGGAGACGAGAACTTGGGGCCCCAATCCTCAGTGCACCCCCAGAGAAAAGCAGTCAATCACTCCGGTCTCGCTCGTCTCTCTGCACTCATGCTCACCGGGCCTGTGACTGAGCATTTTTAACTCTGGCACATGACCCTGTGTGGAGTCTCCAAACCCTGTAGAATCCTGCCGTGGGCTCACGTGCTGCTCCTCCCGAGGGAGGAAGGGGAGTCTCCTCGGATCTGCCACTTGTTGGGTCCCTGCTGGAGGAGCAGTGGCCCAACTGTGCCGCAGATCACGGTTTATGGCAACCCCGAGCTGAGAGCCCACTCCTCGTTTCCATCGGTGCAGCCGGCTTCCCTGCTCTGATACCTGGGAGCTCTGCCACACTCAGGCACCCCCGGTCTTTCTGTGATCCCGAGGGTCCCGAGACCACACTGTCCCAGCGAGGGTTCTGCGTCCTCCCCCTCCCCCTGTTTAGCCACTGGAGCATTGTCCCTCAGCAGAGCCCACTTCTAAAAGTTCCGATTTTGTGCTCTGCTGCCCTATCACTTGCTGGTAGTGGCTGACGGAGGCTCCCTCCCCCCGCCATCTATCTTCCCAAATATCTCCTCGGATTCACTTCTCCCCATGTCCTGCCTTCCAGAAAGTGGTCGCCTTTCTGTTCAGAGAGTTGCTGCTGTTCTTTTCTCAATCTCCTGTTGAGTTTGTAGGTGTTCAGAATGGTTTGATACCTGTCTAGCTGGTTTCCTGGGACCAGATGAAATTTAGGTCTCCTACTCCTCTGCCATCTTGCTCCTCCCCCTTTCCTATGAATTCTTATTTTTTTTAAAAGATTTTATTTATTTACTTGACAGAGAGAGAGACACAGCGAGAGAGGAAACAAGCAGGGGGAGTGGGAGAGGGAGAAGCAGGCTTCCGGCCGAGAGGGAGCCCAATGCAGGGCTCGATCCCAGGACCCCTGGGATCATGACCTGAGCCGAAGGCAGATGCTTAACGACTGAGCCACCCAGGCGCCCCTCCTATGAATTCTTACTACAGGTTTTTTTTTTTTCTTCCTTCTTTTATAGATCTATTTTCGAGTCTTCATTAAATGCAGACCTCAGAAGTACACACTATCATAAGTGTACACAGTTTCCACTTTCCTCCCATTTCTTTTAAAATATGTCAAAGATATCAAGCAACGTTTGGGCTCTTTGGTATTAAAAGGCACTTGCTTATCATATATAAAGGATATATTGAGGTACCAAGGATAGAGAACAGAAAAGTTAATTTTCCTGTAACTATTATGACCTTCACTGAGATCAGTTCGTTCATTCAACTATGCATTCATTTTTTCATTCATCAGTTTTATCAAATATCAATGTTATGACCAAAAGCAAACTCCCATTGTTACTCCACATCTTATTATCTGGCTAATTAAGTGGCTAACTGTATTAATTAATGGTACCACAACCAATTTAAGTGAAAAATTGGAAACCATCTTACACTCCCCTTTTCTGTATCATTACTTCCAGCCAGTTCTGTTAATTAGTCCCTATCCCCCTTCTTTTAAATTACCAATGCCTTTGTCTTAATTTAGGCTTTTATATTACCTGAACCTCTGTAGTAGTTTTAGCTTTATTTTTAACCACATTTGCCTAACTATCCCACCTACTCACTACTGCCAGTTATTTTCCTAAACTATGAAGATGATCATTTCAATTTCCTGCTCAAAATTCCTGGTGATAACCCATATTATGCAAAAACAAAGGTCAATTACTAAAGGTGTCCTACACTTATCTTTACAAGCTGGTCTTTGTTATTGCAGCTAAATCTAAACACGGAGAAAAGTTTTGTCAGGCCTCTGTGCTGTTATGTGAAGTTTTAGGATTCTTCTGCCTGGAATGTTTCTTTTCCTCCTGTTTACGTAACAGTTTGTATTCATACCTTCAAGCTAAATCTTAAGTTTCATTTTACTCTTTTAGTGACTTCTCTGTTAGCCTTCCTTCTCCATTTGTCTTGTCTTTTCCCTCTGCCCTAAGTTGTTTCTTCTTTTGCTCCTGTATCTGTGTTTTAGATATCTGTCATGGTTTTATAATTGTTTTCATGTTTGTTTTTCTGGTGAAACCTCCTTAAGGGGTGTATGTTATCTTTGTATGCCCACAGTCTGGGGGATACCCGGCATGAAATAGACGCTCAGTAAAATTTTTGAATGAATGAATGACTCTGAGGAATAAATAATGTCAATTCTAGCAGAAAAAAATCTCATTGGGGAAATAGTGGATAAAAAAATAAATAGATATTTAGTTAATGCTATCTTATTTATGGGTGCCAAATATGTATTAGGAACTATTCTTTATAGTTTTCATACATTGTCAATTATCTGTAATATTCATAGTCACTCCACAAAGTAGGCATTATTATTCCTCCTTTTTTAGACATGGAAGTAGGTCCAGAGAGACTAAATAATTTGCCAGAAGCCATAGAGCTAGTTACCTGGGAACTCCCGTTTATATCTGTATGAATTTGAAGTTTGTACTTTCCAGCCCAGCACACTGAATTATCTCATACACAGGAGAAAGAACTCAATAAATATTTGTTAAATAAGTGCTTTTTTCTATATTAGGTATGGTAGTAACTATAATAATACATCTAATATTATTTATCTTAAACTTGTCTTTGGATAGCTGGAAATCCTCCTCTGTTTATAGACATTTATTTACATGTATTCTGTTTAGAAATTTGAAATTTCTAAAAATCTTACTCCAAAATATAAAGACTGTATTTCCTGTGTTACCTAGATGGCATTCTGGTGGAAAATTTTTAAACTCAGTGAAGGTAGTATAGGTAAATTTGAATTCTTATGCATGTAAACTATAAGATTTTTCTTAAATTTATTTGAAGCTCCCATTTTTATGGCTTCTTCTTGATAATTTTGTAGTATTTAGAAATACGAGTTGTTAAATGACTGACTCTAATGTTTTTTTTTTTTCCTGCTTTTAATCAGGAAAAACATATATATTGCTTTCTGATCAAGTGAAAGATTCAGTTTGCAATGATTAGAGTTAAAGATTACCTAAAATGAAACAACTTTAAAAAAGACCTGTGTTTTAGGGATTAAATAGTTTGACCTGACATTTTATTTTTATAATTGAGGAACAATGTTGTTTGTGTTATTGCCTTCCATGAGTTGTTGAGTGCACTATTTTTATTTTCTGAATCGAAATGAATTAAATTGAATTTTGTTCAAAGTTTTTCAGACACCTTGAAATAACTAGTATTTTAGTGGTTGAGAATTACTACTATAGATTTATGTTTTTTAAAATATACTATATGAAATAAATGAATACTGCTTTTAAGTAATTTGGGAAACAAAGTTTGTATTATATATTTTTATTTTTTGGGGGGGAAACTACATCTTATTTTCCCTCCTTAACCACTGAAGGCATACTTGTTCAAGTATCTGTAAATTTTTTGAATTTTTTCATATTTTAGAAAAATATTTCTGTATTCTCAGCCTTAGGTTATTAACTTTCAAAAGAGTAAGGGTTGAATCCACAAATTGTTACGGAACTTAAACCATTCTATATCAAAATATACACTTAAAATGCTTTTGGTTGGCCCTAGTAACTACAAAGTTAGAACTTAATATAAACTCATTCCTTGATTCTTAATGTATATTCACACATTATCAAGTTAAAAATATGTAATTATTCTTGGACATAATAAATCTAAATTGTGGAATTGAAATCACCTAAATTTTATTATAAATGTTAAAATGTTTTTCCTCTGACGGGTCTTTCCTGACCATGCAATCCAAAGTAGACTCCTAGGTTATTCTTTCTCAGTTTACACTGGTTTTATTTTTTCCCTCATAGTAGTCTTCATTATTCGTCATTTTATATATCTTTACTTGTCTAATCTGTGTCTCTTTCATTATACCATGAATTTCAGGAGAGCTGGACCTATGCTCTGTCTGGTCAGACTTGGTTATTTGTGATGCCTGGCAGAATATACATGTTATTAAATGAATGAACACAAATATATTGTATTTCCATAATATTTGGATCTTGGTATAGTAGAAGGAGTATCATTCCAGGGTTCAAGGCATTCTAGGTCTGTCTTCATCACAGATTTATTGTTTATGAGTCACTTCTTTCATCTGCAAAATGAGAAATAAGATGGGGAGCTTGAAATAGTAATGTGTAATTACTATTATTCTTTCAAGCATTTCTTGTAGTGTATTATGAATGTTATGATTGCTTTTTTAGACAATAACTAAACATGACATTAAGGTCTTTAATATTTTTTTTATTTAAGTGGTACATGATCAGCATTGTCCACATTTATAATCGATGGAGGAACAGTGAAATTCGGTGTTATGTTAATGGACAGCTGGTATCCTATGGTGATATGGCTTGGCATGTTAACACAAATGATGTAAGTTTTTTTTTTAATTTGTGCTTTAATGTATTTGAGTGTGTGATCTATCATTGTTCATAACATGAATTGTATAATAAAATAGTTTGGTAGAAACTTAATAGTTGTACTTTGAACGTTTTTTTTCTGTTAAATGAATTTTTGGGTCTTAAATTTAATATAATTAAGTTGCTAAAATAGATAATTAGTGGTGAAAAAAAAGGAAAATTGCTCAAAAATTATTAAGTATTAGGTCAAAAACATCCATGCAGTATTCTATTCTTTCTAGAATTTCAAGCAGTAAAAACTGTGTCTTGTACCTTATTTGGATGTGAAAGGAAGACTTTAAATAAAGTGATTAAGTGTAACATGTAGTCACTATGTCTAGAACAGAGGGAGGAATGGGCAGAATAATGTTAAGAGATAAGGTTAGATTGACAGTAGAGGGTGAAATCCTGCAGGGGCCTTATATGCAAACACAATACCTGGGCTTTCCCATCTTACCCAGCATAAAAATCTTTGGAAGGTTTTGAGCAGACAAGTGATGTAATGTTGGTTCATATTTTAAAAATATCCATCAGGCTGCAGTATTGAGAATATTCTGAAGGAAAAAATGACAGAAGGGAGATCAATTAAATGACTTATTGTAATAATAACAAACATAATACTAGTTTTGACTAGCCTGTTAGTAGTGAGGGAGGTAACACAGTTGGATTCTGGATAGAGAATATCTAGAGTTAAAACCTCAAGAACTCTGTTCTGGGCTTTCTCTTGTCATTATGCTGACATGTTAGAACCAAAGTAAAAGATGTTTTCTAGTACCAAAAGTACTTCCAAACCCAATAATATATGAGCATTCCAGTATACCTCGTTTTATAAAAACTTGCCTCTTTTTAACAAAATTCACCTCTCAGTATTGTCCGTATCTCTCCAGACTTTAATTTACTTAAGAGCAGGGTCTCTTCTTGTTCTCTCTGGTATTCTTTTAAATAGTACTATGTGCAAAGTCCATAGCTTTTTCCCTGAGACATGGGTTGGAAGAGTACCCCCTGCAGACCATATCTGAACCTTGACCTGTTTTTGCATGACCTGAGAGCTAAGAATCTTTGTTTTGTTTTGTTTTGTTTTTCATTTTTAGAGGTTTTTCTTTTTTTAAAGATCCAGACAAACAAAAATCAAAAAAGATTATATGACAGAAACCACATGTGGCTTGAAAAGGTTAGAATATTTACTGTCTGTTCATTTATAGGACAAATTTGCTTTTTCTGCCCTGGAAACTCATAGTTGGGCAACAGTCAGTAAATTTTTGAGAATGATTTTGTCAGAATTAGATACACAGATGAAATTCTGCTTCATGTCTGCCTTCCAAAGGGGAGAGTTTTTATTATAGAGTGGAAGAAACCCAAGAGCCTTTGTTGACTGTCACTAACTCTACAGTTATATTTAAAAAGGAAGGAAGGAAGGAAAGAAAGGAGGAGGGAGGGAGAGAAAGAAAGAAAAGAAAGACTTAAATTTTTGAGTTATTTGCAATAGTACACCAAAAAATGGAGAGGCCTGGGCAATAACACATATGTACACATAACATCATGCAGTAAATTCTTTAGTTCCTGTAGTTTTAATTACAGAATGGGTATTTGATGAGGAGTTTTTGTCTTCATAATTCATTCACAAATATTTTGTCATTCTATTGAGGCACCAAAGGGATACCATACATATTTAATGTCTTGCTTTTTAGTGCTAAGGTGTGGAATAATATGTGAGGATGGGGGCAGGAAACTGGGGTGAGATTTTAAGAAGCAGAGATGGGAAGGGTCTAGGTAAGTGTGGCTTCTTAAGGTCTTCAACTCTACAGATGGAGAGCACCATACCATCTACTTTAGGTGGCAGATTTCGGTGATCATTATTTTTTTGGTTCTACATAATGCCTGCTCATTGAAGAGAGGGAAGTGATTTTCATAGGGTCCTTGACTTAGTGTGGAGAAATAGAGTAATATATATCCCTGGTGGAGAAATTAGATAGTTTCAAAAATTAGGCCTTATGTGTTTATGGTTAAAATTTGGAATGGTCATTCTCTGATTCAGATAAATTTCTCTCTACATGGACAATTGTTAAATTATTAAGAGTTTGAAAATTGGTTTTACTTTTGTAAATAAAATTATAAGCACTTTGCCTTTAAGTATAACATTTCTAAAGTGGTTATGTGATTAATGAATAGATGATTATTGTTTGATTTGCTTGTCTATAGATACAAAATATTTAACTGATTTACTTTTTCTAAAAATCTTTAGCTGGCCTTTGTTATTTAAATACTCCATAAAGTCTTAAGTGATGCTTTCTTCTGTTATTATTGTTATATTTTAAGGTATTCATGACAGTGAAGGCAGGTATCCTTAAATATTTTATCATTACAAAATAATACATTGATTTTTTTTTATGACTTTTTAAAAATAGAGCTATGACAAGTGCTTTCTCGGATCTTCAGAAACTGCTGATGCAAATAGGGTGTTCTGTGGTCAGCTTGGTGCCGTGTATGTATTCAGTGAAGCGCTCAACCCTGCGCAGATATTTGCAATTCATCAGTTAGGACCTGGATATAAGGTAGTAATAACTATCTTATTACAAATTCTGTGGAAAGTTTTATGTGAATTCTATGTGAAATGTGATACAATATAACATATAGTGATAATCTTTCTTCAATGTGATTTAAAAGTTGTCTCTGTTTTTTGGAACTCAGCTGTTATTACAGGTCTCATTTTGTTTCAAAGGTGCTTTTTCTCTTTTTCACTATTTTCCTTTCATGAACTTTGAAAATTCTTTAGACTATTTTCTAATATGAAAGCCATGGCTTTTGTTAACATAATTCTGAAATAATAAATTTTATAAAACCATATTGCTTAATGTGGTACTTAAAATCTCAAATTTTGAAATACATAATGAACAAATGAAATGACCATTATTGTTCAAATTAGAGATAATTTGGAAAGAATAAAGATTTAAAAGGAAAATGGTATAAAATCACATGTGGCTGAAATTAATTCAGTTTTAGTTTTTACTTTTGCTCTTCCTTTACAATAGGCAGAGAAGATCAGTACAGTAGTGAGTATCTGAATTTTGCAAAATCAATTATTTAATATGATTTATCATACTCTTCTGTTTTTTAACTTTCAAAATGAAGACTTATTTAGGCAAGATATTGCATTCACATACATGAATTAGGTTTTAGTGTGCAGTACCCCTGGCTAGGGAAATATGAGTTTTATTTAAATCACATTGGGAGCTGTGACATCCCAAACTGTTTGGAGCTGAGAGAAACTCATGCAGTGTAAGTCAAAGTATTTATAATTCTGAAGAAGTACATGTCTTGCATGGAGGAGCTTTTTTTTTTTTTTTAATTTAGTGTTTAATCAGTGTGAAGATTGTATTATGAAAAAAGGGGTACTAAAATATTTCTGTTCCCAGTGATTTTAAAATAATCACAATATTAAATGACAATAATGCCGTCATTTTTACGTCAAGGTGAAAATACTTGCTACCATCTTTTGCCCGTAGCATTAATTTTACTATCCCTAGAAATGAATTTGTGCTCATATAGCACTTTTTCTTCTGTGCGTCCTTTGGTTTAGGTCCTAGTTCTGCCATGTATTGGATTTGCACAGGAATGTTTCTGTAATTCAGATTTTTGGATTAATATACATTCTGCCTCCTTTTGTGCTTCTTTGGCTTGGCCTAAAATATTTGAAGTGGCTTTCTTCAAGCACTGCCAGAATGATATTAAATGAATCAAATCAATGATGCATAATTAAGATAGAAATGAAGAAAAAACAGATATGCAAACTCTAAATCCAATATGATTGCTACAGTGCAATTTTAGAATTGACGGGAGCTTCCTGGCAGGAAAAAAGAAAAGGACTAAATATAAACAAGTTATGTAATTCTCTTATTTAGAAAGGAGCAAACATTGTCTTGAACCACTTTGCAAACTTAGTAATTTGTCATAATGGTTCTTTCTCATCATAGTCTTTTAGAATAAAAGTGAAAATGAGTAGTAACCCTGTGTCACTGTGTTGTATACACAAATACTCATGTGATAGAGAATGTATTCCTAGCATCCTAACGTAGTCAATAGAGTACCTATATCAAAGTCAGAACTTTTAAAAGATAATACCTCTAAATTTTGGGCATTGCATGAAAAAGTATTAAGTTTTGAAAGTTCCCAGCCTATGGGTATATAGCACACTGAGCCCCTTGTTTTTTTTTTTTTTTTTTTTAAAGATTTATTTATTTATTTTAAAGTGGGAGAGAGAAAGGCGGAGGGAGAGAGAGTCCCAAGCCAAGTCCTTGCTGAGCGTGGAGCCCCTGAGGCACAATCTCACGACCCTGAGATCATGACCTGAATCGAAACCAAGAGTCGATGCTCAACCGACTCTGCCACCCAGGTGCCCCCTGAGCCCTGTGTTATTAATGGAAATAGACTGTAAATCCATGGGTGTATATGTATTTTCTCAATATGTAAATATTAAAATAGAATTACTATCAGGACAGGCATCTGTAAAAATTTTTGATATTGAAGTTGTTTTCTAGAAATTCAGAGAATGAAGGGAAAGAGGAAAGGATACAAATGAAGACAAGGAAAAAAGCTGAAGTGGTTTGCACATAGTAGTCTCAATTTTCTTGGGTAGAGTAGGAGGCAGTCACTTCCTATGAGTTGAAGGGGTAGAGAACTGCAGTGGAACTTTTATGGTGTTCAGGATATAATAACTAGTTGACATTTGGCTTAAATCACAGATGAAGCTAGAATTATTAATTGTTATATAATAATGTATTTATAGTCATTGATGCACGTTATATGGAGCTTCCAATAAGTGTAATTGTTGGTATTCCCTATGATTCTGGGCTTAATGTAGATAGCATGTCAACATCTGGGCCCTGAAATAAAATAAATTAATTCCCCCCAAAATAATGTCCTCAAACAATATATACTATGCAGCCTGGCCTGTGTGATTTTGACTTGCTGACCATTAGAGTATTAGGTAATTTTCTTTCTGTGAATTGTCTGGTTTTGAGCAGTATAGCTTGTCAGTGAATATTTTGTACTTAGTTATTTTAGGGAAACAGTAAATAAAAGGAGGGTATTACTAATCAAATAAATCATTAGATTTGGAAGTAATTTGTAAAACAACAGAATTTCTCATTGTAACTTTGTCTAGTATAGAAAAATTTACTGTGAGTTAAGTGTATTGTGGAGCTCTATTTGATAGGGTTATTCAGTGTCTACAAGATTATAAAGTCTTATACATACAGTGGCCTTTTGACATAAACTTGCAAAACAGATTTAAAGTTTTGATATTTTATAATTGTTATTAGACATTTCCTAATTATCTTATAGCCTCTTGTGGCGAGTAGTTCATCTCCATGGCTAAATTTTTCAATATTAAGTTTTGTGTTTTGTCCTCCATTCAAGAAAATGATAGCCTAATGATTCTTTATCAGTTTATTATATTATGATAAAGATCTAACTGATACAGAGAAAATGTATGGAACAGCCTCCAAAATTAAAAATCACTTTGGAGGAGCTCCTGGGTGGCTCAGTTGGTTAAGTGTCTGCCTTCAGCTCAGGTCATGATCCCAGGGTCCTGGGATCAAGCCCCACATCATCGGGCTCCCTGCTCAGTGCAGAGCCTGCTTCTCCCTCTCCTTCTGCTCCTCCCCCTGCTTGTGCACGCATTCGCTCGCTCTCTCAAATAAATAAATAAAAATCATTAAAAAAAATCACTTTGGAGGTTTTCTGATACTTGCTTGGATAGGCAAGCTCCTAAGAAAGTGATATTCCCACAATAACCTCTTAAAATTCTGCACATTATACAGAAAACAACTATGTGAGGGCTCTTAAGACTGAATAAATGCCACCAGGTTTTAGAGAGGTGTTAAAACATGAAACAAGTGGTCAGCATGGGCTGAATTCTCCATTTTTTACTCTGATAGTACAACTTTCTGGCCAGAAAAATTAACGTAAAAAGTACTTGGCCAGTCAACATCACATGGAGATTAATGGGCAACCTCAGAAAAGAGACAGCCAGAGAAGAATCTGAATTCTGTATTTTAAAAAAACTCAGCTTGAATCTCTGACCAACTCCTGAAACCATGGTGATCATGACAAACTGATAATAGATTGTAAATAAGGCTTCAAGAACTGAACTGAGATCTGAGATACCATACATAGGAGGTATGACAGTCTGTAATTGTATCTAAGCAAGAAAATGACCCCACGAAACAAAAATACTTTGCAGAACAATATGGTCTCTACAGAGTAATTTTCACCATGTCCAGCATATAATCCAAAATTGCTCATCCTATGAAAAGCCAGGAAAATGTGACTTATTCTCAAGGAAAGGGAAAATCAGCACACACCAACTCCCAGGTAGCCCAGAATCATGGAATTATTACGTGAGCACTTTTAGGGAGCTATTATAACTAGTGAGGTCAAAAAAATTTGCTTGTAATGAACTGGGAATTATCAGCCACAAAATTTTTAAAAAGTGGAAATTTTAGAACTGAAAAATACATCTGAAGTTAAAAAATCCACTGTATGGGTTTATTATTAGCAAAATTGATATGATAGAGAAATAAATAATCTTGGATATAGTTTGACAGAACCATTAGAAGAGAGAGAAAAGATTTAGGGGGGAAAGAAGAAAACCATAGAGATGTATGGGGTGGTTTTGAAATGCCATATGCAATGTATAAGAGAAAGGCCCAGAAAAAATATATGAGGAAATAATGGTAGAGAACTTCCCAAATTTCATAAAACAAACAAACAAACAAACTTATATTTATAGATTGAAGGAACTATGTAAACTCCAAGGCAAATAAAGTCAGGGAAACCCAGGGAAACCATAGAGCTGGAGCAGAACCTGTCAACCCAGAATTCTGAAGAAAGAAACTTGGATCATTAAGAATGAATGAATGAAAACATTCAGAATGATAAATATATGGATAAATAAAATATCTTTTCTCTTACTTTCTTTAAAACGTATACTACTGATTAAAGCACAAATTATTATACTGTCTTTTATTGGTTTAAAATATAAATAAATTTAATATATATGGCAGCTCTAATAGAAGATTCTGGGAGGGGATATAAATGCAAACTTTTCATATTTTAAAAAATATCTGTGGGATAGAAAAATACTGACTGAACTTCAATAGTCAAAATGAAATTAACAAATTCAAAGCCATATATCTTTTCTTGAAATGTTAAGTATCCAGTATTTAATTTCCCTATGCTATATAGACTTCTTTTTGAAATGAAAGATAACATATATTCTACATATACTCAATGGAAAGGAGAAACAAAATAAATTAATGCAAGTTAATGGAGAGAAGGTAAAATAGATATGAGTAAGAGGCATTCATTGATTCATCCATTTATTCTTTTAGTAAATATTATTAAATATTGTTTATTGGCACTGTTATTCTAGATGTTCTGGGTGCTAGGGATATGACAGTGAACAAAACAGACAAAAATCCCTGCCTTTATTGGGGAGAAGGAGAATGTAGATTATCATGGGAGGGGACAGACAAAAACCAAAAAAACAGATAGTGTGCTAGATGGTGGTAAGTGCTATGGGAAAAATAAAGCATGTAAGAATGACGGAAAATGGTGGACTGCAGTTTTTATAGAGTGATAGAGGAGATGGCACTAAAGACTTCAAGGAGGTGAAGTTGATGTCAATCAGGTGAATATTTGGGGGAGAGCTTTCAGGGCACATGGGACAGCAAGTGTAAAGGCCACTTAATAGGATCTTACTTGATAGGTTAACAAACACTGTGTTTCACTGTGACTAGGATAGAGGGAGTATAGACAAGGCTGATAGCCGTAGAAAATAGTGGAACTTGGTTGGAGTTTTGATAAGCTATACCTAAAATACTCTAAGAGGTCAGGTTTTGCATATATTTTGGAGGTAAAGCCAGTAGCATTTTCTTTCCCTAGGAATGTGCGCTAAAGGTGCAAGAGAAGATTCAAAGGTGACCCAATTATTTTAGTCTGAACAACTGAACTGATGGGTTTTTTATTTACTAAGATAGGAAAGATTTGGAAAGACCAAATTTTGGGGAGTAAGGTCAGGGTTTGGTTTTGGACATATGTTTGAGAGGTCAGTTAGACATCTAAATGGAGAAGTGATATAAGCCTGCAGTTTGGTGGGGGGAAGTCTAGGTTGGAGATGGAACTTTAGCATTGGTAGGGTATAGAGAGGATTTAAAGCTATGAGACTGGATTTAGATACCAATGAAGTGAGTTCAGAGATAAAAGATGACTGAGTAATGGCTCCTTGGAAAAGCCAAAGTTTGCAGGTTGTGGAGATGAGAAGGACCTAGTAAGGGAAAATTAGAAGGAGAGCAAGGGAGTAAGAGGAAAATGCCAGAGAACAGGAAAGTATGGTGTCCTGGATGTTTTTAAAGTAAGAGGAGGTGATTAATTTTCAAATGCTGCTGACAGGTTAAGTAAATCAGGACTGAGAAATGGCTGTTGGATTTAGCAGCATGGCGGTCATGGGTGATCTTGATTATCACCTTACAGTTAGTTGAGATGGGTGAAAAGTCCTTTATTTAATGAAGACAGTAGTATTTTTTTTCAGAATTGAAAGAGAAACATTAATTTATGATTGAAAATATAGTTGTTTAGTTTTGCTTGTATCGTTCTAGTACATTGCATAACAAGACTTTCTCTCTCTGCCTTTATAATATTCTGCAACTCCCACTTCCACGTTTTGTCCTTTTGAAGAACTGTTTATATGTAGCTGTTTTCTTCTGGTCTCCTGATTATTTGCTTTTACTGTAGTATACATTTATTTATGCTCAATATATTTGTAAATAAAAATTTATAGAAAAACCTCTGAGTAATATGTACTTATGTGCACATGAATATGATTATGTAAACTTTCTCTGCAAAATAGTGAAGCTTTATTTTTAAACTGTCATACTTTAAATGATTTTTCATTTTAGTCAGTATCTTTAGGATACTGACTCAAAGTATGCTACCATTTTTCAAGTTAGTTGCAGTTCTTTTGGAATTGCTTTTGAAGGGTCAGTTTTTAAGTGACACAAGAAAACAGTTCTCATTACTTTAGAGCTATGCTATATTTTTGATAATAGATCGTTTTGTGACACCTATTAATCCATCAGACATGGCTTCAAGTTGTTTTTCTTTTTACAAAAATTAAATCCATCCCTTGAGGATGACAGTTTGCCTTCAAAAATGTAATTTAAAATGCTGCAGAGTTCAATCAATAGTGGAAGTGGAGAGCGGATCCCAGAGAGCCCTGAGCAGCTCTCCTGTCCACCTTCTCCTCACCAAGAACCACCACTGCTGCTGCTGGCTCCACTCACCATCACTGCAACCTGGAACAGTGAGGCCGAGATCTAGCCTCAAAGTGAGCGGCAGCAAGGGTGGCCTCATATTGGCAGTGCCTGAAGAGTCAAGTTCATCACAAGGAAGTTTTTGGGAACGGTAAAATGGTTCAGCGTGAGAAACAGATATGGTTTAATCAACAGGAATGACACCAAAGAATATGTATTTGTACACCAGACTGCCATAAAAAAGAATAACCCCAGGAAGTACCTTTGTAGTATACAAGATGGAGAGCCTGTCGAGTTTGATATCATTGAAAGGATAAAAAGGGTGCAAGGCAACAAATGTTACAGGCCCTGGTAGATTTCCAGTGCAAGGCAGTAAATGTGCAGCAGGCTGTAATCTGCTAAATTATGAACACTATCCATGTTGCAGGGGTCCTCCACTCAATTATTAGTAGAATTTCCAGAATAGTGAGAATGGGGAAAAGAATGCAGGATCAGAAAGTGCTCCTGAAGGCCAGGCCCTAATGCAGGCCATGGTGCCCACTTTACTACGTGTGGAAACCCGATGGGTTTTGAACAGAGTATTCCAACCTTCCTGTGCGGGGAGAAGTGATGGAGGGTGCTGACAACCAGGGTGCAGGAGAGCAAGGTAGACCAGTGAGACAGAATATGCATTGGCGTTATAAATGACCATTCCACAGGGGCCCTCCTTGCCAAAGATAGCCTAAAGAGGATGGCAGTGAAAGAGATAAGGAAAATCAAGGAGATGAGACCCAAGTTCAGCAGCCACCTCAACATCTGTACTGCTACAACTTCAATTACCACAACACAGAAGCCCAGAAAGCCCAAAGTGACAAGATGGCAAAGAGACAAAGCTGCTGGTCCACCAGTGGAGAATTAGTCCCCTACCAAGGCTGTGTAGGGCTGAGTAAATGCAGGCTTACCATCTCTGCTATCATCTTACCATTGGTTTAATCATCCAACAAGAGGAAGTGAATACGAAGTTGCTGCAATAAAAAATAACAGAAGGTTGGAGCTGAAGATTTCAAGTGCTTAATTTTTGTTCATTGACCAGATAATTAAAACTTTCTGCATATCTCTGCAGACTGGAATTTTTACTATCTTTACCTAAAGACGTCTCTTTTTTGATAATGGCAAACATTTTTTTTTTAAAGCCTTGTTTTCCTCAATACACTTAAAAAGGTTTTTAAATTGTCTCATATCTGGAAAAGTTGAGATTTTTAAGAACCTCATTTTTAATTTGTAATAAATGTTTACAACTTAAATTTTTTTTCAAAAAAGTCAGCAAACTGCAAGCACCTGTTAATAAAGATCTTTGAAAATGCTGTAAATTCTGAAAATGTTTTTAAAAATCCTAGATATAAGGAATGTTTTGAGTAATAGACATTCTATTATTTCTAAGGTGATTCTTTTGGAAAATATACCACTTGTGATCATATTTGTTTAGCTATATTTGCTTTAAAATATCAAACTCAACACCCAAAGAACAAATGATCCAATCAAGAAATGGGCAGAACACAAGAACAGAAACTTCTTTTTCCAAAGAAGACATCCAAATGGCCAACAGACACATGAAAAAGTGCTCAACATCGCTCGGCATCAGGGAAATCCAAATCAAAACCTCAGTGAGATACCACCTCACACCAGTCAGAATGGCTAAAAACAAGTCAGGAAACGACAGATGTTGGCGGGGATGCATAGAAAGGGGAACCCTCCCACACTGTTGTTGGGAATGCAAGCTGGTGCAGTCACTCTGGAAAACAGTATGGAGGTTCCTCAAAAAGCTGAAAATAAAGCTGCTCTACGGCCCAGCAATTGCACTACTGGGTATATACCCCAAAGATACAAATGTAGTGATCCGAAGGGGTATGTGCACCCCGATGTTTATAGCAGCAATGTCCACAATAGCCAAACTATGGAAAGAGCCAAGATGTCCATGGACAGATGAATGGATAAAGATGTGATATATATATACAATGGAATATTATGCAGCCATCAAAAGGAATGAAATCTTGCCATTTGCAACGACGTGGATGGAACTGGAGGGTATTATGCTGAGCGAAATAAGTCAATCAGAGAAAGACATGTATCATATGATCTCACTGATACGAGGAATTCTTAATCTCAGGAAACAAATTGAGGGTTGCTGGAGTGGTGGGGGGTGGGAGGGATGGTGGCTGGGTGATAGACATTGAGTGCTGTGAATTGTGTAAGACTGTTGAATCACAGACCTGTACCTCTGAAACAAATAATATATGTTAAAAAAAAAAAAAAAAGAAGAAGATGTAGGAAGGGAGAAATGAAGGGGGGGAATCGGTGGGGGAGATGAAACATGAGAGACTATGGACTCTGAGAAACAAACTGAGGCTTCTAGAGGGAAGGGGGGTGGGGGGATGGGTTAGCCTGGTGATGGGTATTAAAAAGGGCATGTTCTGCATGGAGCACTGGGTGTTATATGCAAACAATGAATCATGGAACACTACATCAAAAACTAGTGATGTATGGTGATTAACATACATAATAAAAATTTTTAAAAAATCAGTTGTGGGGCGCCTGGGTGGCTCAGTTGGTTAAGCCTCTGCTTTTGGCTCAGGTCATGATCCCAGGGCCCTGGGATTGAGCTCTGCCTTGGACTCCCTGCTCAGCAGGCAGTCTGCTTGTCCCTCTCCACCCCGTCCCCCCCATATGCGCACTCTCTCTTTCTTTCTCTCTCTCACGTGCTTTCTCTCAAAAACCTAAATAAAATCTTTTAAAAACTCAGGTGTATTACTTTAAAGCGATACTATGTTTAAAATCCTAGAATTTCAGTGAATGGTGAGAAAAGTGTTCTATTTTTCCAGTGACCTGGTTCTACCTCCCCCCACCAATGTAATGCCTTTAGACTTATTTTATTATCCAGTTCATATAATTTTTACTCACTGGTCTTAAATTAAAATCTGTAATTCCTACAAGGTTTTTTATCTAATTATTGGAACATTTTGTATATACCAACATGTTTTTACTCCACCAACTCAGTCTAATAATGCTTCCTGATGGTCAAGAGGGGAAATGTATAACCTAATTTCATTTCTTCATTATTCAAAGATCTTCAATTACCGTTTTTAAAATTTCATTATAAACTCATGGATTTAAATGTATTTGAAGTGTTTCAATCTGTAGCCGTTACTGTCCTTTTTGAAATTAAAATTGTCCCACCTTTGAGCAATGAATGTCTGTTCCAATTGGTTCCTTAGTCCCTTGACCTGACCCTGTAGTCTTTGATAGATTTCTTGCTATTTCCCATGATAGTATTTCAGACTCATTCTGAACATTTTGTTGTTTCAGTCCTGGAATCAGCCATTATTCCATGAATCCTTAGTTTTTATTAGTGTGAAATTGAGGACTTTGGTTTAATTTGACCTTCTCTAAGTTAAATCTGTATCTCCTTTTTTCTATATTGAGAATAGTGGTTGTCAAATGTACAGAGGGTAATAGGGTTAGGAAAGCCCATAGTCACATGTACAACAATCTCTGAACAATACTACCAATACTACTCTACTGACATTATTACTGAAAACAGTTAATTTCTTTTGCATATGTTCTCTTCATTCCCCTTGCCATTTTTTAATAGTTTAAGTATGTTATAGGCTGAATTGTATTCCCCCCCAAATTTTTATGCTGAAGTCCTAGATCCCAGTAGCTTAGAATGTGACCATATTTAGAGATAGGGTCTTTAAAGAGGTAATTAAACTTAAGTGGCTATTAAGGTGGGTCTTAATTTAATATGAATGGTGTCCTTATAAGAGGAAATTAGGATACAAACATGCACAGAGGGAAAACCATATGAAGATACAGGGAGAAGAGGTTTCAGAAGGAACCAGGTTTGCTGACGCCTTGATTTTAGACTTCTAGCCCCCAGAATTGTAAAGAAATAAATTTTTGTTTAAACTACCCAGACTCTGGTACTTTGTTGTAGCAACACTAACAGACTAATACATGGTATGATCTACACTGTGAGTATATGTAGTTATTTCATACTATTCTCAATTTGAAAAATCCCTAGTTGCAGTCCTTTAAGTACTTATATATTTGTTTCATCACATTCCTTATATTGATGTATTTTGGCTATCTGAAGCTCATTCTGTAGTGTATTTCTCTAGAAGGGCTTATGGGAATAGTATTTCTTGAGAACTGCATTTCATTATTAGTTTATTAGGGGTGTTTACACTTGAAAGGCATTTGCCTGCTTTTAAAATCCTTGACTAACCTTTCTTTGAATGTCTTAAATATGTTACTGATTTTCTTCTGGGTTGAAATGTTTTGTTGAAAGTCTGATGACTGTTCTAATATCTTTTCTGTTATCAGGCACTTGTTCTTTTTGCCTACATGTTCAAAGCATTTTTTTTTCCTTATATCTAGTAATTTTGCTAGATATGTCTTGGTTTTTTGGAGTTGATTTCTCAGATAAGTGGTTTGTACTTTCAGTATGTAGTTTTGCATCTTTTTATATTTTAAGAATTTTTTCTTATATATACTAATTTGTTGCTTCCTTACTTTGGTTTTCCTTTTCAGAGATTTGATTATACATGTTTGATTTTACTTCACTTATCTTTAATATTTGTCCCTGTGTGTGTGTGTGTGTGTGTGTGTGTGTGTATTCAAATTATTTTTTGGGTTTCTTACTTTTCATTTGAAGGACTCCATTTGTTATTTCTTGTAGGGTGGGTCGGATAGCAACAAATTATCTCCATTTTTATTTTTTTGTGAATGTATTTCATTTTGCTTTCAGATAGCTTTTCTGGATATAAATTCTTGGTTGAAAGTTTTTTCTTTAAGCACTTTGAATGTTTTATTTCACTATGTTCTGGCCTCCCATTTTTTTAGGTGAGAAGTCAACTTTTGATCTTATTGGTGTTCTTTTTTAGGTGAAGAGTCATTTTTCTCATGCTGCTTTTAAGATTGTCTCCTTGTCTTTAGCTTCGAGCATTTTTACTATGATTTTTTTGTTTGTAGATTTCTTTGCTTTTATTTTTCTTTGAGTTCATGGGCTTTCGAAAGTACAAATTAATGTTTTCCAAAAATTGGGGAAGTTTTCAGTTCATCAAGTTTTTGAATATTTTTCTCTTTTCTCTTTCTTCTCTACTCCTGCTATTCCCATTTTGCATATGTTGGTATACTTAGTTGTTTCCCACATTTCTCTGAGGCTCCAATTTTTCTTTACTCTTTTTTCTTTCTGGTTTTTGGATTACATCATCTTTATTATTTTCATGTGTGCTAATTCTGTCCTCTGTTCAAACCTTTTGTTGAGCACCTGTAGAAAAATTTTCAATTCAGTTACACTTTTCAGCTCTAGAATTTCCATTTGGATTTTTTTATAGTATTTCTCTCTTAATTGATATTCTCTATTTAATAACTTTTTTAAAGATTTAGTTACTTATTTCAGTGAGAGAGTGAGTGAGAGAGCACGAGCACAGGGGCAGGGGCAGAGAAAGAGAGAGAAACTCAAGCAGACTCTGTGCTGAGCCCGTGTGGGGCTTGATCTTATGACCCTGAGATCAGACCTGTACCAAAACCAGGAGTTGGACGCTTAACTGACTGGGCCACCCAGGCACTCTGATAATCTATTTAATATGACATTGTCATCATACCTACCTTTACTTCTCTAATTATGGTTTTCTTTTAGTTTTTTGAATGTATTTTTAATGGCTACTTTGGAGTCTTTTTCTGTTAAATCTGACATCTGTTTGCTCTCACTGGCAGTTTCTGTTGCCTGCTCTTTTCCATATGTATGGGTTATATTTTCCTTTCTCATTCCATGTCTCTCAATGTCTGGTTGGAGAATGTCCCTGTTTTCTTTTTTCTTTTGAAAAATTATAACAACTTTATGGAAATGTAATTTACATATCATACAATTCACTCCTTTTAAGTGTACAAGTAAATTATTTTAAGTAACTTACAGAGTTGTACAGACATCACCACAATCCAATTTTAGAACATTTCTATCACCCTACATGCCTATTGGCAGTCACTCCTCATTCTCCCCCCCCATCCTACTCATACCATTTTATATAACAATTGTGCTTCTGAAAATCCTTCAAGGAATAATTTAGTGAATACTGATATTTATGCATAAGCCTGCTTATTATACCTTAATACATAATTTTGAAATGTTGGAAGTAATCTAAATACTAAAATGGAGTAAATATAAGAAAATTATCATATTTTAATAATAGATTATCTTTATAGTCATTTAAATTGCATCATAATTTTAAAAAAACTAAAAATGTTATATTTAATTATGATGTGAGGTTGTTTTGTTCCTACAAACCAAAGTAGGGAATATGATATTTGCATCGTAGACTGAAAAACTTAAGGCCAGTTTTTTTTTTTCAAATAAGAATATGTTTTATTAGACTTATTACATTATATTTCCCAAGATTTTATGACTTCCCAGAGAATATATTAAACATTATTTATTCCATTTTGAGCAGTATGAACAAAATGAAAGTAAAGGTTTTGTTCCAGACAATAGAATGTACATACATTTCAGACTTGTTAAAATGCCAATGTGGAAAAACTAATTACAGTATTTAACAATACATTTGTCAGTATTTCAATCATTATTTTTAGAAAGCAGGTATTCAGGGCGCCTGGGTGGCTCACTCGTTAAGCGTCTGCCTTCGGCTCAGGTCATGATCTCAGGGTCCTGGGATCGAGCCCCACATTAGGCTCCCTGCTCAGCGGGAAGCCTGCTTCTCTCTCTCCCACTCCCCCTGCTTGTGTTCCCTTTCTCGCTGTGTCTCTCTGTCAAATAAATAAATAAAATCTTTAAAAAAAAAAAAGCAGGTATTCAGATCTTAAGCATGATAGACATATAAAAAAAGATAAGAAGAATTAATGACCTGTTTTAGACATTGTTTTAAAAGGATAGTAACCATGAGCCAAACAGAGTGATATCTTAAGTGTTTTCTAGTACTTTTCACTTAAATTCATTGAAGATTATAGGAATGAATTTTATTAGTAATTATTGGTACAAGACTTTCAGCTGGGAAAAGATTTTATTGCTTAAGTTCAGTGTGTGGTGAAGAACATTGGTGATTTCATATTCATACTTAATGGTTGTGTGTTTCTCAAAGCAACCAACTCTTTTATACAGGTAGTAAGTAAAGGAAAGGGCACAAAAAAGCAAAAAGAAGCAAAAAAGAGCCAAAGAAAGATATTTAAAGAAATAAAAACTG
This sequence comes from Neomonachus schauinslandi, assembly GCF_002201575.2. Taxonomy (NCBI): domain Eukaryota; kingdom Metazoa; phylum Chordata; class Mammalia; order Carnivora; family Phocidae; genus Neomonachus; species Neomonachus schauinslandi. The sequence goes on along the minus strand of NC_058405.1, from coordinate 66,837,005 downwards.
AGAAGTGGTAGGTTTTAGCAGTAGTAGAAAACAAAAGTTTTGTGATGAATTTAATCCAGAAAGAAGATCAAAATCAAAGAAGAAATGGGTATATTTTTAGTCTTAAAAGTATGAGTGTTATATTTTTAGTCTTAAAAGTATGAGTGCAATTAAATATAAAGTGGATGTATATTGTCAAAAAGAGATTAGAAAATAAAAATGCCAAAAAGTTAGAAAAAGATTAATGGATAATTTTATTTTAAATTCTGAATTTTCTCTGAATAAGGAAAAGTCATTTAAAGTCGCTTTAAAATGACTAGAGGAAAAACTGAAGATTCTATTTAGATGAATTTCCTCATACAACTTTAAAATTCAGAGAACATTTGTTAAGTCATTTCTATGCATGGAGCACTATTATAAGCATTGTGGAACATGCAAAGCTGTAAATTACCTTTAAGGAACTTATAACCAAGTGAGGGAGAAAAACATACAAAAAGCTAAAAAGTGAAGTTGGTTGAATTTATAATCATGATATAACCTGAGAACAGTAAGTCCAATGGGATCATGGAAAAGGATTCTGATTATAGGAACTGAGAAGTACTTCATAGAGAAGATAGCTTTAAAACCAGTTCAGGTTCATGAAGCTTCTCAACTTCAAATGATTTTTTTTTCTGTGGGGATGACAAGTAGAATTTGCAAAACAATCTCTTAAAACCTATCTAATTACAAAATTTCTTAATTGAATTTTTATTTGAGTAGAGTTGACACAATGTTATATACATTTTAGGTACACAACATAGTGATTTGACAAGTTTATACATTATGCTATGTTCAGTACAACTGTAGCTACCATTTGTCACCATGCATCACTATTATAGTATCATTGACTATATTCTTAATGCTGTGCCTTTTATTTCTGTGACTTACTCATTCCATAACTGGAACCTTTTGTTTTTTTTAAATTTTTTTATTCTTATATTATCCCTATACATTGCATCATTAGTTTTAGATGTAGTGTTCCATGATTCATTGTTTGTGCATAACACCCAGTGCTCCATGCAGAATGTGCCCTCTTTAATACCCATCACCAGGCTAACCCTTCCTCCCACCCCCCTCCCCTCTAGAACCCTCAGTTTGTTTTTCAGCGTCCATCGTCTCTCATGGTTCGTCTACCCCTCCGATTTCCCCCGCTTCATTCTTCCCCTCCTGCTACCTTCTTCTTCTTTTTTTTTTTCTTAACATATATTGCATTATTTGTTTCAGAGGTACAGATCTGAGATTCATCAGTCTTGCACAATTCACAGCGCTTACCAGAGCACACACCCTCCCCAGTGTCTCTCACCCAGTCACCCCATCCCTTCCACCCCACCCCCCACTCCAGGAACCTTGTATCTGCAGTCCCCTTTACCCATCCTGCTCTCCTCTAGGAACCATCATCTTCCATATCTTGGCTATTATAAATGATGCTGCAATAAACATAGGGTTGCATATATCATTCCAAATTAGTGTTTTCATTTTCTTTGGGTAGATACTCTGTAGTGGAATTACTAGATTACAGGGTATTTCTATTTTCAATCTTTTGACGACCCACCATACTTGCCTTCTACAGTGGCTGAAAATAAACACAAAAACTCAATGTGAGGCCTGAAAATCATAAAAATCCTTGAAGAGAGCACAAGCAATATTTTCTCTGACATTGGCATTTGCAACATTTTACTAGATATGTCTCCTAAGGCAAGAGAAACAAAAGCAAAAATAAACTATTAGGACTGCATTAAAATAGAAAGTTTCAGCACAGTGAAGGAAAATAACCAACAAAATGAAAAGTCAACCTACTGAATGAGAGAAGATACAAATGATATATCCAATAAGAGATTAATATCCAAAATATATAAGGAACTCATGCAACTCAGCTCCAAAAAAACAATCCAATTAAAAAATGGGCAGAGGACCTGAATAGACATTTTTTCAAAGAAAACATATAGATGGCCAACAGACACATGAGAAGATGCTTAACATTACTAATCATCAGGGAAATGCAAATCAAAACCCCAATTAGGTATCACTTTACACCTTTAGTCAGAATGGTTAAAATAAAAAGACAAGAAATAAGTGTTGGCTTAATTAATTAATTTCAGAAAACATTCAACCTGATTTCTGATTTTGTCCCATGTTGGAGCAACTGGTACTGAATGTGCCGTACTACTGTAAATAACTATAAATATGGGCAAAATGTACAAAGCATCTGTTTTTGACACTTGTCAATGCACAGCACAGGCCTGAGATCCTTGAGAGTAGGAATATATTTAATATGAGCTTGGTATTCACCCTTGATATCTAGCTGGGGCCAATAAAAATATTTCCACATATTCTAGCTGTGGAGGCAGCTGAGCTGAGGAGGTCGAGATCAGAATTCAGGGCAGCTTGAAACAGCTAGAATATGTGGAACAGGGAGCAAAAAAGGAGCAAGCTGTTGGGGTAGGGGCAGAGGTCTTTCTGTGGGTTTCTTGTGCATTCTTTGCCAAGTATAGAGCTGTACATTTACAGGGGGAGGCTCCATGAGCCCTAGCAGAAAGCAGGTGTTAACTAGTAGCAGAAGAGAGGTAGTAGAGGTCACACAATTGTTTGAGACTATGGAGTGTCAGCCCAGTGAGAGGAGGTTTATTTCCATATCCTTTGGCCCTCAGTAATTATTATACAAATGAATGACAGTAGTGATATAGAAATTTTGGAGTTTTACTGTGCTGGGTTATATTTATTTATACATGTGTCCAACCAGATCACTTCTACAACATATATCTTTTATGATTATATAATGCTGATTGCTTTTGCAGTTTAATTTTAAAAATTTCTAGCTTATCGCAGTATCCATTCTTCTATGCAACTGCATGCATGTTAAAAACTTTTATTGGCATTAGAAGAATGAGTTACATGAAATTGGTTAATATTGGCAAATGATTACTTAATTTGATATAAGTAGTTTCTTGGTATCATTATGTTAAATACTTGTCTTGGATATTGGTTAGTATCAGTGATATGTTTCTTTAATATTTGAAATATTGTAGTTATAGTGCTGATACTTGGTTATCTGCCATTATCATAATTTTTAAAGATTTGATTGGGTGGGGGCACCTGGGTAGCTCAGTCAGTTAAGTGTTTGACTTCAGTTCACGTCATGATCTCAGGGTCCTGGGATCAAGCCCCATGTCTCAGGCTCTGCACTCAGTGGGGAGTCTGCTTCTCTCTCTCCCTCTGCTTCTGCTTGCACGTGCGCGCTCTCTCTCTCTCTCTCTCAAATAAAGAAATCTTTAAAAAGAAGATTTGATTGGGTGAACAATTATCCACTATATTGAAGTACTGACTTCATGCACAGAAATTTTCTGTGCTGATCTATTTGCCATTTGTTGACATCTTTGTGACTATAATCTTTTCTTTATATTCTTGCTTATTAAGAGATGGTAATAATGATTGTAGGGCATGCAATTGAATAAAATTCATCAGTATATCAAATATTGATTATTTCAAGGAAATGTTCTAAGCTTTTAGGATTAAAAATGATCAAGCTTATACTCTTTATGAGAATAATTATATCCCTAAATGTTTATAATTGAAAGTTGAAATGTGTACCCAAAAGGAAATATAATGCAAATACTATTAAAGTTTTGTGAAAGGATGATTAATTTCAGCTACAAAGGCTTTAGGAACTCTTCGCAGACAAAGTTTTTTAGGGTTCTTGAAAAATACATAAATTTCAGAAGGATGAGCAGGACATGATGATAGAATGTGAGAAGAGAGGGCATGATTACAGGGATAGAAGCAAGGGATGTAGGATGTGTTTATGGATTAATCCACAATCAGGCATGGATTCATGGTAGAATACAGAGTAGATAGGCTGAGTGGTTTATGGTGGAATGTGAGGATGATTATGATAGATTGAAACCAAGTTTTTGGAGATTTTGAATATCAAAATAGGGAATTTTGATTTTCTAGTCATTTGGAATTATTAAGAAATTGTAGCAGAAGAATGGATTGATCCTATTTATGTATTTTCCTAGAGAAGTTTGGAAATGTAGATATTAGAGTAGATATTAGAGTCTGAATTACTTTTAATGAATTCAGGTGGATTATTCATTTTGAAGGGAAAACTCTACAATATATAGGTGGCAACATTCTCTTAGTTATACATCAGGAAATATAATTCATGGAATGTTGCAATGTCATTATTAAAATCAGCAGCACTTGTCACATAGTGATCCTAGAAGAGCAACAGGTATTGCTATATATATGTTATTCTTACATAACTTCAGTGGAAAATGGCTATATTCTTGACATTGGTGAAGTTTTCAGATATTAGTATTAGAAAATGACAAGTCTTTGCTCTTGTAGCAATTAGATAAACTTAATTTAGTTGAGTTTAGCATCTTCTGGTACATTTTCTCATATTCATACTACGTAATTCCAGTTTGGGTGATTAGGGTTCTACTCAATGAGGCTTTGCCTCATTAGCAACTATGTTACAGATATATGAGTGTTCACTACCGTAAGTGCAGTATACCATTACATACATACATAAAGTTTATGGTAAATGTTTTCTGAGTGACATTTATGAAAAAATATTGAACATAAAAAATATCTCTATAATACTAAGTAGAAAAGAACACAGTAATAGCAGCTACCATTTTCAGTTGCTTTTAAAGATCCATATATTTATTGTTCAAAGTACTCTATTTACTATTTTATCTGTTAGGTGTGTAACAGGTGAGAGGTCAATAACTTGTGGATGGATACACATCTAATCAGTGATAGAGTTCAGATTCAGACTTAAGTCCAACTGATTTTGAACTTTATGTTTTTAACTATTTATTGCACTGTATAAAACTGACAATACAGTAATTTTACTTTTTTAAATTTCAAAGCTTTTATTCAAGTTTTACTGAAATAAAATTGACATAACATTATATTAGTTTAAAGCATGCATAATGATTTGAGATATGTATATATTGTGAAATGATTACCACAATAAGGTTAGTTGACACATCCATCACCTCACATAGTCATAATTTTTAGTGTGTACTGAGAACTTTTAAATCTATTCTCTTAGCAACTTCCAAATATACAATAAAGTATTATTAACGCTAATCCACATTTTGTATATTGTATCTTCAGAACTTATTCCTCTTAAAAGTAGAAGCTTACACTTTCTGAATACCTTCACCAATTTATCTATGACCCCCGCCCTCCACCTGTGGTCATTCTTTGTATCTATGAGTTCTTTGTTTGAGATTCCACATATATGTAAGGTCATATAGTATTGGTCTTTCTCTGTCTGACTTATTTCACCTAGCATAATGCCCTCAAGGTCCGTATGTTGTTTACAAATGGCATGATTTCATTCTTTTTTATGGCTGAATAACATCCCATTGTATACATACATATACCGCATTTTCTTTATCCATTAATTTATCTATGGACACTTAGGTTGCTTCCATGTCTTGGTTCTTGTAAATAATGCTGCAGTGAACGTGGGGGTACATATATCTTTTTGAATTAATGTTTTTTTTGTTTTTTTGGATAAATATCTAGAAGTCGAATTGCTAGATCCTGTGGTAGTTCTATCTTTAAGTTTTTTATAATATTTCAGTTTTTAAAAATTTATTTGAGAGAGGGAGAGAGAGAGAGTGCATGAGCACCTGTGTTTGCCTTTGTGAGTGGGGAGGGGAGGGGCGGAGGGAGAGGGAGCGAATCCCAAGCAGACTCCACTTGAGAGTGGAGCCCAAGATGGGGCTCAATCCCAGACCCCGAGATCATAACCTGAGCCAAAACCAAGCCTCTCAACCGACTGAGCCACCCAGGTGCCCCTGTTTTTAAGTTTTTGAAAACATGTCATACTGTTTTCCGTAGTTGTTGCATTTACATTCCCACCAACAGTGCAAAAGGATTCTCTTTCCTGCACATCCTTGACAACACTTATATCTTGTCTTTTTGGTAATAGGCATTCTAACAGGTGTGAGGTAATAGCTCATTGTGGTTTTGATTTACATTTCCCTAATTAGTGATCTTGAGCGTGTCAGTTGGCCATCTATATGTCTTTTTTGGAAAAATGTCTATTCAGGTCCTCTGCCTGTTTTTAAATCAGATTTTTTTTTTTTGGTCTTATATAAGTTTTTTATATATTTTGGATATTAACCCCTAATCAGGCATATGATTTGCAGATATTTTCTCCTACTATTTGATAGCTTTTTCATTTTGTTGGTGGTTTCCTTCACTGTGCAGAAGCTTTTTAGTTTGATGTAGCCCAATGGGCCACTGGTTTATTTTTGCTTTTGTTGCCTTTGTTTTTTTTCAAATTCAAAAAATCCCTTAATATAAGGGAGCTCTACTGGCTAGAACACATGTTCCTCTTCGTCCAGTTGCTATTTCAATCATTTACATATTGCTTTTCTTGGTATAATATCATCAACAAAAGGAAGCACCACTCTTCTACTTGATTAAACTCTAAACTCCAACTTGCCCTTGGGTCATCCAACTCCTTGACTCCCCTCTTCCTTATTTGGGCTGCTTCTCCAGTGTTTTAATGTCATATATACTCTTCCCCCAAATTCCCTCAATTAAATACTTTTATTTCTACAAACTAACTCATATGTTTTACTCCTCCAAAATAATTAAATCTGCTTTTGATCAGTGCTTTGCAACATAAATAATCTATTTTACTTGAAAATGATTGGATTAGAAACATAAATATTAGAAATTTTGAGTATGTATAATTCTACCTAAATGCTTATTAAAATGTTTATTTTTTAATACCAAGGCAACCAGTGAAGAAGGCAAATTAAATTGGTTTTATGTTGCCAATATTACTACCTAGTATATTTAACTCATAATTTCATTCAGATACTACTTTTTTAAAAATTCTTTTTTTATTGTTGTTGTCGCCTATTCTTCAGTGCAAGAGGGACTGAAATATAATCTTTATTTTAAACCAGAACATGTGTTAAGCCCAACTGTTACCTCTAGATTAGGAAGTGTGAATCTGTGAGTTACATAAACAGATTAAATTTTGAAACTCTGAGGTGGCAGATAAAGTTCTACATTCCATTTAATTGAGAAGAGAAAGCAAGTTTTGATCCAAAGGACTGAAATTTTGTTAGCTTATTTCTTGTGTCGAAATATGTAATGTGCTTACATTTAAAAGACAAACACTACCATCCATAGGCACATATATACAAATTTTCATTTATTCATGTTGCTCTTGTATTGGTAGATGCCTAATAAATGGTTTGCGTCCCATGTTCAAGGAAGGGAAGCTCTCTCTGGTACTAGTTTAAAAGTAGAAAATGGGCTAAATGTGGCCTGACATGTTTGGTCTCCACAGTGTTTTTAAACATTTGCATTAAATTACAGATTAGGTGATTTTATAAGGAAGTCCAGAGTTCATGTTTCTTTTGAAAAATACTGAAGAACTGGCAACATGGTACAATAATTGATTTGAGCTGAGCACTGAGGGGCACTTTTAGACAGGACATGCACTGTCTAGTCTGAAGAAATCCACATGCGGCATGCTTCATTTATACACATACCTATTTGCCTCCTGTAAGAGTCCGAGTTTGGAACATTTGGTTTAACCTTACTGTAACATTAGAGTAATGAAATGGGGCCACACTGGTTAGATGATTTCTTTGACACTTATTAAATAAAGGTCTAGAGATAATTAGTGGTAGACCCTGGATTATAATCCAGATCACTTCACCATTAATCCATTAGTACTATGAGTCAGAACATTTGGTATTGTGTCTTGGCACTATTCCTTCCAGATCTTAATCTAACATTCAGTTTTCATAGTTGTAAGTTGAAAATAATAATAATAATATGTGATTTTTGCAGTTTAAATATTGTCATTGTCAAATTTATATATGCAGAGAAATTCTAACCATTTCTAACAATACCTTTCTTTTTTTTAATTTCATTTTATTATGTTATGTTACTCATCTTACATTACATCATTAGTTTTTGAGGTAGTGTTCCATGATTCATTGTCTAGTATAACACCCAGTGCTCCATTCAGTACGTGCCCTCATTATACCCATCACCAGGCTAACCCATGCCCCAACCCCCCCCCCAGAACCCTCAGTTTGTTTCTCAGAGTCCATACATAGTCTCTCATGGTTCGTCTCCCCCTCCGATTTCCTCCCCTTCATTTTTCCCTTCCTGATATCTTCTTATTTATTTTTTTTAACATATAATGTATTTTTGTTCCAGAGGTACAGGTCTGTGATTCAACAGTCTTACACAATTCACAGCGCTCACCATAGCACATACTGTCCCCAATGTCTATCACCCAGCCACCCCTTCCCTCCTACCCCCCACCACTCCAGCAACCCTCAGTTTGTTTCCTGAGATTAAGAATTCCTCGTATCAGTGAGGTCATATGATACATGTCTTTCTCTGATTGACTTATTTCGCTCAGCATAACACCCTCCAGTTCTATCCACGTCATTGCAAATGGCAAGATTTCATTCCTTTTGATGTCTGCATAGTATTCCATGGTATATATATATACCATGTCGATAGACATCTCGGCTCTTTCCACAGTTTGGTTATTGTGGACATTGTGCATGTACCCTTTCAGATCTCTACATTTGTATCTTTGGGGTAAATACCCAGTAGTGCAATTGCTGGACTGTACGGTAGCTCTATTTTCAACGTTTTGAGGAACCTCCATACTGTTTTCCAGAGCGGCTGCACCAGCTTGCATTCCTACCAACAGTGTAGGAGGGTTCCCCTTTCTCCGCATCCCCACCAACATCTGTTGTTTCCTGACTTGTTAATTTTAGCCATTCTGACTGGTGTGAAGTGATATCTCATTGAGGTTTTGATTTGGATTTCCCTGATGCCGAGCGATGTTGAGCACTTTTTCATGTGTCTGTTGGCCATTTGGATGTCTTCTTTGGAAAAAGAAGTTTCTGTTCATGTGTTCTGCCCATTTCTTGATTGGATCATTTGTTCTTTGGGTGTTGAGTTTGATAAGTTCTTTATAGATTTTGGATACTAGCCCTTTATCTGATATGTCATTTGCAAATATCTTCTCCCATTCTGTGGGTTGTCTTTTGGTTTTGTTGACTGTTTCTTTTGCTGTGCAAAAGCTTTTTATCTTGATGAAGTCCCAATAGTTCATTTTTGCCCTTGCTTCCCTTCCCTTTGGCAATGTTTCTAGGAAGAAGTTGCTGCAGCTGAGGTCGAAGAGGTTGCTGCCTGTGTTCTCCTTTAGGATTTTGAGGGACTCCTATCTCACATTTAGGTCTTTCAGCCATTTTGAGTCTATTTTTGTGTGTGGTGTGAGGAAATGGTCCAGTTTCATTCTTCTGCATGTGGCTGTCCAATTTTCCCAACACCATTTGTTGAAGAGACTGTCTTTTTTCCATTGGACATTCTTTCCTGCTTTGTCGAAGATTAGTTGACCATAGAGTTGAGGGTCCATTTCTCGGCTCTCTGTTCTGTTCCATTGATCTATGTGTCTGTTATTGTGCAGTACCACACTGTCTGATGATTACAGCTTTATAATAGAGCTTGAAGTCTGGAATTGTGATGCCACCAGCTTTGCTTTTATTTTTCAACTTTCCTCTGGCTATTCGGGGCCTTTTCTGGTTTCATACAAATTTTAGGATTATTTGCTCCATTTCTTTGAAAAAAGTGGATGGTATTTTGATAGGGATTACATTGGATGTGCAGATTGCTCTAGGTAGCATTGACATCTTCACAATATTTGTTCTTCCAATCCATGAGCATGGAACCTTTATTCCATTTCTTTGTGTCTTCCTCAATTTCTTTCATGAGTATTTTATAGTTTTCTGAGTACAGATTCTTTGCCTTTTTGGTTAGGTATATTCCTAGGTATCTTATGGTTTTGGGTGCAATTGTAAATGGGATCGACTCCTTAATTTCTCTTTCTTCTGTCTTGTTGTTGGTGTATAGGAATGCCATTGATTTCTGTACATTGATTTTATATCCTGCCACTTTACTGAATTCCTGTAGGAGTTCTAGCAGTTTTGGGGTGGAGTCTTTTGGGTTTTCCGCATAAAGTATCATATCATCTGCAAACAGTGAAAGTTTGACTTCTTTGCTGATTTGGATGCCTTTGATTTCTTTTTGTTGTCTGACTACTGTGACTAGGACTTCTAATACTATGTTGAATAGCAGTGGTGATAGTGGACATCCCTGCCATGTTCCTGACCTTAGGGGGAAAGCTCTCAGTTTTTCCCCATTGAGAATGATACTCGCTGTGGGTTTTTCATAGATGGCTTTTATGATATTGTACGTACCCTCCATCCCTACACTCTGAAGAGTTTTAATCAAGAAAGGATGCTGTACTTTGTCAAATGCTTTTTCTGCATCTATTGAGAGGATCATATGATTCTTGTTCTTTCTTTTGTTAATGTATTGTATCACATTGATTGATTTGCGGATGTTGAACCAACCTTGCAGCCCAGGGATAAATCCCACTTGGTCGTGGTGAATAATCCTTTTAATGTACCATTGGATCCTATTGGCTAGTATTTTGGTGAGAATTTTTGCATCCATGTTCATCAGGGATATTGGTCTGTAATTCTCCTTTTTGATGGGGTCTTTGTCTGGTTTTGGGATCAAGGTAATGCTGGCCTCATAAAATGAGTTTGGAAGTTTTCCTTCCATTTCTATTTTTTGGAACAGTTTCAGAAGAATAGGTATTAATTCTTCTTGAAATGTTTGGTAGAACTCCCCTGGGAAGCCATCTGGCCCTGGGCTTTTGTTTTTTGGGAGATTTTTGATGACTGCTTCAATTTCCTTAGTGGTTATAGGTCTGTTCAGGTTTTCTATTTCTTCCTGGTTCAGTTTTGGTAGTTGATACATCTCTAGGAATGCATCCATTTCTTCCAGGTTATCTAATTTGCTGGCATAGAGTTGCTCATAATATGTTCTTATAATTGTTTGTATTTCTTTGGTGTTGGTTGTGATCTCTCCTCTTTCATTCATGATTTTGTTGATTTGGGTCCTTTCTCTTTTCTTTTTGATAAGTCTGGCCAGGGGTTTATCAATCTTGTTAATCCTTTCAAAGAACCACCTCCTAGTTTCGTTGATCTGTTCTACTGTTCTTTTGGTTTCTATATTTCATTGATTTCTGCTCTGATCTTTATTATTTCTCTTCTCCTGCTGGGCTTAAGCTTTATTTGCTGTTCTTTCTCCAGCCTCTTTAGGTGAGGGTTAAGTTGCGTATTTGAGACCTTTCTTGTTTCTTGAGAAAGGCTTGTGTTGGTATATACTTTCTTAGGACTGCCTTGCGCATCCCAATGATTTTGAACAGTTGTGTTTTCATTTTCATTGGTTTCCATGAATTTTTTAAATTCTTCTTTAATTTCCTGGTTGACCCATTCATTCTTTAGTAGGATGCTCTTTAGCCTCCATGTATTTGAGTTCTCTCTGACTTTCCTCTTGTGATTGAGTTTTAGTTTCAAAGCACTGTGGTCCGAAAATATGCAGGGAATGATCCCAAACTTTTGGTACTGGTTGAGACCTCATTTGTGACTTAGGATGTTATCTGTTCTGGAGAATGTTCCATGGGCACTAGAGAAGAATGTGTATTCTGTTGTTTTGGGATGGAATGTTCTGAATGTATCTGTGAAGTCCATTTGGCCCAGTGTGTCATTTAAAGTCTTTATTTCCTTGTTGATCTTTTGCTTAGATGATCCGTCCCTTTCAGTGAGGGGGGTGTTAAAGTCCCCCACTATTATTGTATTGTTGTCAATGTGTTTCTTTGGTTTTGTTATTAATTGGCTTATATAATTGGCTGCTCCCATGTTAGGGGCATAGATATTTACAATTGTTAGATCTTGTTGGATAGACCCTTTAAGTATGATATAGTGTTCTTCCTCATCTCTCATTATAGTCTTTCGTTTAAAATCTAATTTGTCTGATATAAGGATTGCCACTCCAGCTTTCTTTTGGTGTCCATTAGCATGGTAAATGGTTTTCCACCCCCTCACTTTCAATCTGGGGGTGTCTTTGGGTCTAAAATGAGTCTCTTGCAGACAGCATATTGATGGGTCTTGTTTTTATATCCATTGTGATAGCCTGTGTCTTTTGATTGGGGCATTTAGCCCATTTACATTCAGGGTAACTATTGAAAGACAGGAATTTAGTGCCATTGCATTGCCTGTAGGGTGACTGTTACTGTATATTTTCTGTGTTTCTTTGTGGTCTGTGTTACTTTTAGGCTCTCTCTTCGCTTAGAGGACCCCTTTCTTTTTTGTTTTTTTTTTTTTTAAAGATATTGTTTATTTATTTGACAGAGAGAGACACAGTGAGAGAGGGAACACAAGCAGGGGGAGTGGGAGAGGGAGAAGCAGGCTCCCCACAGAGCAGGGAGCCCGATGTGGGACTCGACCCCAGGACCGTGGGATCATGACCTGAGCTGAAGGCAGTCGCTTAACCAACTGAGCCATCCAGGCGCCCTAGAGGACCCCTTTCAATATTTCTTGTAGGGCTGGTTTTGTGTTTGCAAATTCCTTTAGTTTTTATTTGTCCTGGAAGCTTTTTTATCTCTCCTTCTATTTTCAATGACAGCCGAGCTGGATATAGTATTCTTGGCTGCATATTTTTCTCATTTAGTGCTCTGAATATATCATGCCAGTCCTTTCTGGCCTGCCAGGCTCTGTGGATAGGTCTGTTGCCAATCTAATGTTTCTACCATTGTAGGTTACAGATCTCTTGTCCCGAGCTGCTTTCAGGATTTTCTCTGAGACTCATAAGTTTTACTATTAGATGTTGGGGTGTTGACCTATTTTTATTGATCTTGCGGGGGGTTTTCTGTGCCTCCTGGATTTTGATGCCTGTTTCCTTCCTCCAGTTAGGGAAGTTCTCTGCTATAATTTGCTCCAATATACCTTCTGCCCCTCTCTCTCTTTCTTCTTCTGGGATCCCAATTATTCTAATATTGTTTCATCTTATGATATCACTTATCTCTCAAATCTGCCCTCGTGATTCAGTAGTTGTTTATCTCTCTTTTTCTCAGCTTCTTTTTTTCCCATCATTTGGTCTTCTATATCACTGATTCTCTCTTCTGCCTCATTTATCCTAGCAGTTAGAGCCTCCATTTTTAATTTCACCTCATTATTAGCCTTTTTGATTTTGACTTGGTTAGATTTTATTTCTTTCATTTTTCCAGAAAGGGTTTCTGTAATATCTTCCATGCTTTTTTCAATCCCAGCTAGTATCTTTAAAATCGTCATTCTGAACTCTAGTTCCCATATCTTACTAATGTCCATATTGCATAGGTCCCTGGCAGTTGGTACTGCCTCTTGTCCTTTTTTTTGAGGTGATTTTTTTCCGTCTTGTCATTTTGTCCAGAGGAGAATAGATGAATGAGAGAACAAAATGCTAACGGGGTAACTACGACCCCAGAAAGATATATATTAAACAAATCAGAAGAGACCTTCCAGAAAGTGGTCGTTTTTCTGTTCAGAGAGTTGCTGCTATTCTTTTCTTTGATCTCCTGTTGAGTTCGTAGGTGTTCAGAATGGTTTGATCCCTATCTAGCTGAATTCCTAGGACCAGACGAAATTTAGGTCTCCTACTCCTCCGCCATCTTGCTCCTCCCCCCCTCTAACAACCTTAATTACAACTCGTACATTTTTGTTATTTCTCTATATAAAGTGGTGACATGTTTTTTTGTTAGTTTTATTTTTTTTCTTTTTATTAACATATAATGTGTTATTTGTTTCAGGGGTACAGGTCTGTGATTCATCAGTCTAACACAATTCACAGCACTCACCATAGCACATACCCTCCCCAGTGTGTCCATCACCCAGCCATCTCTCCCACCCTCCTCCACTCCAGCAACCTTCAGTTTGTTTCCTGAGATTAAGAGTTTCTTATGGTTTGTGTTCTTCTCTAGTTTCATCTTGTTTCATTTTTCCCTCCCTTCCCTTATGATCCTCTGCCTTTTTTCTCAAATTCCACATATCAGTGAGATCATATAATAGTCTTTCTCTGATTGACTTATTTTGCTTAGCATAATATCCTCTAGTTCCATCCACATTGTTTCAAATGGCAAGATTTCAATTTTTTGATGACTGCATAATATTCCATTGTGTGTGTCTGTTGTTTGTGTGTGTGTGTGTGTGTGTGTGTGTGTACACCACATCTTCATTATCCATTCATCTATTGATGGACATCTTGACTCTTTCCATAGTTTGGCTGTTGTTGACATTGCTGATATAAATATTGGGGTGCCCCTTCGGATCACTGCATTTCTGTCTTTGGGGTAAATACCCAGGAGTGCAATTGCTGGGTCATAGGGTATCTCTATTTTCAACTTTTTGAGGAACCTCCATACTGTTTTCCAGAGTGGCTGCACCAGCTTGTATTCCCACCAACAGTGTAGGAAGTTTCCCCTTTCTCTGCATCCTCGCCAACATCTGTCATTTCCTGACTTGTTTATATTAGCCATTCTGACTGGTGTGAGGTGGTATCTCATTGAGGTTTTGATTTGGATTTCCCTGATGCCGAGTGATGTCGAGACTTTTTCATGTGTCTTTGGCCATTTGGTTACATGTTTTAGTGAAACTTTCTTCTGGGTTTAACTTTTTGATACTTTTGTGGATATTATCGTTACTCAATATGCTGATATACTTTTTAGAGTAGAGACAGAAATATTTTTGCATATAAACATTTTTCATAGTCTTAAATGATAATCATTTTTCTATAGTAGTAATTCATGTACCGGGTACTGTTTACTCATGTAAATATTCTTGAATGTGTTAACCAGAAAAATTAAATTTATGTTATGAAATATTAAATCAAAATCCTTTTACTACAGATATAATAATATCTGGCTTTATATTTTTTCTAATGAAATTATTTTAAAAATAATCAAAAACAATAAAAACAAAAATATTCAGATCTGAGTGTGTTTATTAATATGATGAGTAAAATTTAACTCATAGAATTGAAGTGAGAATAACGAAATAATATAATACCACTAATGCCTGACACTTGGAAGGGTCAAAACAAATTGTCTATTATTTTAAATGTTTCTCTGCTTTAAAACTTTAAGAGTTTTATTATGTTACATTTAAAAAGAGTATTTAATTTAGTTTTATTTTTTCAGAGCACCTTCAAATTTAAATCTGAGAGTGACATTCATTTGGCAGAACATCATAAACAGGTTCTGTATGATGGGAAACTTGCAAGTAGTATTGCATTTACATATAATGCTAAGGCCACCGATGCTCAGCTATGCTTGGAATCATCACCAAAGGAAAATGCATCAATTTTTGTTCATTCCCCACATGCTCTAATGCTCCAGGTTGGTGAATAGTAGCTTAGTTTAATGTTCTCATTTACGTATTAAAGCTTGCTAATCTGTAGATCGTTGCTATTACTTTTTCTTTTTTTTTTTTTTTTCTAGTTCTTTGCATGACATTTTCACCTTCTCCCTTATTTTCTTATTTTTATTTTTTGGCAATATACTTTACCCTGGACTAGTCAGTCTCCTTAGTAGGGAATCTGTAATCTCTGTTATCTTGTCTGTTCTATAATCCTTTGAGATAAAATCAGTTGATTAGCTGAACAGATAGTTGTTAGACACAAAAATATACTTTGCTTTAAAAATGTACTAGTGTAACACCCCCATATAAAAATTACTTGGAAATCTTTAAATCTACTAATAATACTTCTTATCTAAATTGTTTTTTGATTTATAGCTTCATATTTTCAGTGTAAAAATCTCAACTTATTCAAATTTAGAAGTGGTTGGCAAAGATATTTCACATTTGTATTTTATATGTGTATCAAAAACTTTATAATTGAGGGATTTAAAATGTCTATGTTTTAAAAATTTTTTACAAAGTTATTTGGAACAAGGAAATAGTGATAACTTCATGCTTCAGGAGTTTAATACACATTTTTGTTTTTTAACATAGGATGTGAAAGCTATAGTAACACATTCAATTCATAGTGCAATTCATTCAATTGGAGGGATTCAAGTGCTTTTTCCACTTTTTGCCCAACTGGACAATCGGCAGCTCAATGACAGTCAAGTGGAAACAACTGTCTGGTAAGTTTTCTTTAAATTTGTAATTTCTTGTAATTTTTATACACTTAGATTATGCCTGGCACAGTTGATGCTATGTATATGTGCTATAATATTTGGTTTTTATTTATTTATTTATTTATTTATTTTAAAGATTTATTTATTTATTTATTTATTTATTTATTTGAGAGAGAGAGAATGAGAGACAGAGAGCATGAGAGGGAGGAAGGTCAGAGGGAGAAGCAGACTCCCTGCCGAGCAGGGAGCCCGATGTGGGACTCGATCCCGGGACTCCAGGATCATGACCTGAGCCGAAGGCAGTCGCCTAACCAACTGAGCCACCCAGGCGCCCTAATATTTGGTTTTTATCCCTGAAGTGCTAATAAATCTTTAGTATCTTTAGGCTAAGGCAGATTTATATTCATACAATATTAAAACTTCACACTTATAATCATAAAGAAATGACTTGCTTGATAATAAATAAAAACTTCTTACCAGATGTAGCATAATGATTTTAATAAAAATTGAGGAAAAATATTAGTCCTAACCTTATCCTTTGGAAATGCTTATGGTTTGGATCATCCATGAAATCCTGTTAGCTTAAACAAAATTACTGGGGTAAAGTTTATTCTGAAAAAGTGGTATTTGATAATAGTTACATAACTTATATATTATAAGTATTATTTTATACTTATGTTATCATAATACTAGTATAATATTAGTTGATATTAGCTTTCCTTTATATATAGTTCATATATGAGAATCCAAATCTACCCAGTGGCATATCCATGTTTATATAAAAATTCAGTTATTTTCTAATTAGGTTTATTTCATGTGCAATTCTGTAGCTTCCTTCCTTTTTATTAAAACATACCTCATGCATCAAACGCTGATTTAATTTTGTCTCTTAGAATCATTTCCGTAAGAAGTTAAATGTGAATTTTAACAACTATTTTTAATCTGTACCTTGCTACGTTTGGAAAATTTTAAGAGAAAATCACATAGGTAAACATTCTTTTTTAATCCAGAAGCAATATAGGAATGCTTCCCTAGTATGTACACATATATGTGAAGTTCTTCATGGATCATCCAATTTTGAATTGTTGGAAAACCTAGTGAATATAGCAAAGATGGGAAAATAAAGTCCATTGAAATGTAACATGATTTTCTCATATTTATTATCTAAATAAGCTATTAACAAAATTCTGTTTTAATTGCTAATAATATTATTCCTGTACTGAGACTACCTTTATGCACAGTATAAACATGAGTATAAATGTGACCTGTACACTTAACACCCAGCTCCTATCCATGGGTCATGCTTTCTTTATATCAATGTAAAAGTTGGAGTCTTGAAGTAAAAAGCTTTGAAGTAAAAAGGAATCCTGAAGTCATGCCCTACTGTGATACTATTTTGCTATAAGATCTTAAATAATTTCATCGGGAGGGGTGGATATCAGCCTAGTGGAAAGATAAAACTTTAAATTTCAGTCCTGGATGTAAATTCAAATGTTTTGCTCTTTATCATCTAAGTGAACCAATATACATTGGAATCAGTAATTAAAAACTTAGTAAGTTCTATGAAAAGAAGTTGGGGATGAAGTAGCCTGTAGAAAAACTCCCATGTGTAATTTAAATATTCTTTATGAATTAATATTGTCTATAATCATTTTAACCTGAAATGGAATTTGTTGCTTTGTGAAGAAAACGTAGAAAGATTATATAGTTTGAAAATGTTATAACTAAAAGTGTCACAATAATTTATATCTACATGAATAGCTATTATAAAATCTTAGTGCTAAAATCATATTTTAACAGGTTATCTGGTCCATTCATCCAGGGCACATGGTTATTTTTCATTGCCTGTCTTCAAAACTCATTTTAATGTTTATATTTTGGTATTTAAACTGTATTTATTTCATCATGGAGTTAGAAGACAATGTAAGGGGTCAGCATTCTGATTTTCATTTTTATTTGGTTTTAGTTCTTTTGTATCATTCATCTTAATTTTTCTCTGTAATAAATAACTTCAACTTTTGCAGCGATATACATGTTCTTAGTTTAAATCCAACAGAAAACATATAATAAGAAAAGTATCACTATCCTCTTTAGTAATAATACATACCCAATTCCAAGCTACCCTGCAATTCAGTTATGTGCTATTTTGAATTCTTATCTAATACTTTTGCATTAATTGTGTCAAAGCCCTTGATGTCTGAGGTTGGCTCTTTTGTGGAAAATTGTATCTATCGGTAATAATAGTCTTTTGTTATTTCAAGTTTTGAAGGGGGCCGTTATAGATAAGTGTGTGCATCAGTGGTACAGTCTTTTGGTTTTTAAAGTTTTAAAACCAAGTTATTAAATGGGACTTCTCCCTCTACCTGAAAAACCCAGATTCTTAGCTGTAGGGCAAGGGTCAATAGAATTTCTTGTTTTCTGGCTATATCATAAATTCATATAGATGAATGAGAGCTTGAAATAGGACATATCCTCTTATTTTTAGTTATTATTAAATTATTCTAGATGAAGGAGAACCTGTTTGAAGTTTTTAAATCTCCAGAGAAAATTAGTTATATTCTTTTTTTGAAAATCTGTTTGCATAATAAACATATGCCAACAATTATAATATTATCTAACTTTTAATTACTTTTTGGAGAAATTGAGCTAAGCTATAAAATCAGTTACTTCTCTGTCTTCTGTGTTTCAAGCTGAAGCTTTAGTTTCCATGTTCTTTCCTCCACTCAGTAATCCTTTTTTATGAAACGTTTTATTGTTTCTCTGGTGGTACTATTATACTGTCCTTAGAAATCTTGATGAGTTTTACTCTACATAGGGGGTTAGTATTAAAATAATTTATTGAAGGAAAAATCTTATTTTCTGGAGCCTTTATAAATAGGCTTTGTGCAGAATTTTTGTGGCTTTGTTTTATCATGAAGACTATGTATTATGGTTGTTATATGTGTGGACTTTCAAGTCAGACAGACTTGGGTTCAAATCCCGGGTTTACTGTATTATTAGTGCACCCTTGAATATGTTAACAATTTTGTGCTTCCTTTCCACCATTATAAAATTGCAATAATAATAGCACATTGGATTATTTAGATTAAATGTGATAAAATACATAGATCATTATAGTAAGCACTCAGTACATGCTGGGTTTTGTTACCATGACAGTAGGCTAGATGATCTACAAGAGTATCTCTAATACTATGGTTTTATATTTTAAAAATTATATATCCTTAATCTTGGAAATTAGTTGTTATAATATGGGCTGTATTACTTTATATTTGAACTTCTATCAATGATAGTATTTGCAGTAGAGACTTAAGTAATTAATTAGGACTTATATTTTGAACTTTAATTGTAGTGATGAAAACTGGTTTTGAACTATCCATTTTCTAGATATTGTGACTTAAAATAGAGGATGTGTTAACTCAAGTTTTGAAGCCAGCACCAAGTCAGAGAAAGCCTGGAAGGGTTTAAGATGATTTTTCTTTAGCTGGTTTTTGGATCTTGTATAGCTGCCCCTTTAGTACTTAAATTTCCAGGAGTAGCACTTTTTTGTCACCTTTTCTTTTAACACATAGTTTTAGCTTTTATCATGGCACAAAAAAATTCATCAACAAATGAGTAGATAAATATTACTGAATTGAGTTAAATAGCTTGTGGCATCACAAACAGTATTTTTGATGTTACCTGTTTTTGATAAGTAAATTAGGGCAGTATGTAGTTACCATTTTGATTTCATTCTATTCATAATGATTCTCAAGCCCTGGGATCACCTTGAGTAATTCTGCCAAGTGATCAAAGCTGTTTGGATGTTTTTTTTGGATGTTTTGTCATTCCTCAGGAACTATTTTATATTGGACTCGTCAATCTCAGTCCAGTGAATACTGAGAGCAATAACTAAACAAATTGCCTTTCATTAGACATTTAATAAATGGTTTTAATGACTAAAAGAATGAACAAATAATTAATAAATTATTTCAAGAAGTATAACTCTAATCTTGAAGTAATCATATTTTTTGTATTTTGTATCTCGGAATGACTCCATAAATTAGAAATTTGATTTTCCTTTGATTTGGATGATCAGATACGTTGTAAATGACATATCTTTCTCATTTGGTCCACCCTCCTTTTTTCAGAACATATGTTATTAAATTCTTTACATGATATAAAATAAACCTTCCTAATTGTGTGATATGGGAAGAATTTGCTTTGAAAAAATATGTTTTCTGGCAAGGTATAAATAGGCTTTTGTTTATCAAACAACTAAAAATACACTAAGCAAGAAATTCTCATTAGTGACAATGTGATGCAATGAGCAGGACTTCTTTTGTGTCAGACAGATTAAGACTCAAACCAGTGTTCTGTACTATCTGATCTTAGGTGATAAGATTGTTCGAGGGTGTTAGTAGTAGTAGTACATGGCATTTACTGAGTACTTACTATGTGCCAGTCTCTGTAACTGTATTATCTCATCCAATACTTTCTGCTGCTGAGGGAGAGAAAAACTGAGTAACTTCCTCAAGGCACAAGACTTAAGTGGCAGATTAGAACCAGAATCCTAATCCTGAAAGCCTGACTCCAGAGCCCTCCCTCTAAACCACTGTGGACAACTCTCTGAATCACTTTTGCCAACTGTGGAATGATTTTTAGTAATGCCAACTTTATCTGACTGTAAAATGAATTAAACTAAGCTAGTCTATGCGAAATATCTATCATACTTTCTGGTACGTAGTAGACATTGAATGTGTTTTCTCTCTTTCCTCAATGAATATTAGTCTATTGATGTAGACTATATGATATATGTGATATAATTTTGTATTACTAAAATTTATTTCTAACGCTGTTTTAACTAAAAAATTTTACAAACTAAAATTCAATCTCGAGTGATAGTTTAAATGAATTCTTTTAAATATATAAATATTTTTCTCAGAAAAATGTTCTTTTTGTTTTTAGTTATGATACAAGTTGTTTGGTAGACTGCTTGATGGAATGTGAGATATAAAAAAATTTAGGGAATCCCATAGGAATTTATGTCAGTGACCTATCATTAAGAATCTTCTTGTAATGTGAATGTTAATGACTCATTAATTGTTTAGTGAACTTAAATGAAGATTTTTTTCCTTTTTTTCTTCTTTCTTTCTTTCTTTCTCTTTCTTTCTTTCAGAGGGGGAGAGGAAGAGGGGTGGGAAGGGGCAGAGGGGGAGGGAGAGAGAGAATCCCAAGCAGGCTCCAGCCCAGCGTGGAGCCCGACAATGGGATGGATCTCACAACCCTGAGATCATGACCTGAGCCAAAATCAAGAGTTGGACGCTTAACCGACTGAGCCACCCAGGCTCCCCCCCCAAATTTTTTTTTCTTAAAATGTATTTTGCTCATCAGTTATTCCAATGATTATCTTGAATTTTATAACTCCCTTAATAATTAAGCCATTCCTTTAATTAAAAATTTCGTTGTAAAGTCCTGATTACCACTACTGTCACGTGTAAACCAACAAAATTGCCTGGAAATATCAGTATTTTCAGTGACTACCTAAACCAGATTTTCCCTTACGCTTTGAAGTGACTTCAAAATCATTTGTCCAACCATGTTTTCTGATTGTTAGTTCACGGAAAATTACCTATTGCACTTACAGTGTCAAAATTTTATTATATAGTTTTAACCCAATTGACAAAAAAATGAAATGTGATTGATTTCAGTTGGCAAAGAAGTGAAATCAGTACCTGTTGATAATGATTGTCTCTCTTGTGAAGGTTATTGTTAATATATGTAGAATATAGTATTTTGGCTTCCAAAAGCATTTAAGTATTTTTAAATATACACCTATCAAATTATATTCCCTTTATATTTTTTCAGAAAGAATGTATGTCTGTCACTTCTTACTATATATATTTGCTAGTTTGCCTTTTTTAGTTTACTAAATTATTAATGAAAATTCTTTAAGTAAAACAGACACAAAAAGTGTATTTGAGGTACATGTATTACTACTATTAGAGGAGAAAAAAAGCAAATAATAATTTATTTAGTGAGATTTAACTAAAGTAAAATGGAATTTATATTGAATTTACTGTGAAAATTAATTTTTAAGAAGTAAAAAATAAAATACATTAAGCATTCTGCCTGAAACATAAGGAAACTATAATTTAATGTTCAAATAACTTCCTCTTGTCAGGCAAGTCCTTTCTACTCTGTGGAGTCTCTACAAGAGATATCTAATAATAAAAGTTGTAGTACATCTAGCAATTTAATAAATTTGTCAGCTGTCAACAAGAGTGGATATTTTGTTTTATTCTAGATTTATGACTTATGATTTATTGACTTTTCAAATAAGCTGGTGTCTTATAGTCCATTTTAAAGTGTTTTTTTATAATGAGTGATTGCTCTCACAATGATTCTTTCATAAAAAGTTTCCTTTAAATTTAGTGAAATGCATTTTTAATGCTATGTTAGTTTATGCTATTTCATTTTACAGCACATAATTTTACTCTATAAAAGGCAAGGCTTTTGCTTTATCTTTGCTGCCCCCCCCCCAAAAAAAGATAATTGTTTTGTCAAAGGGGTAACTGCAAATTATTTGTTGCAGAAATTTTGGCAACCATAAGCACATCTTTACTGAATTAGTTGCCTTAATTTTCCTCTAGTTTGTATATCCACATAGTTTCTCCTTTGATATTTCAATCAATCTTGTCACAATCTTATTTTTCACATGAAATAGCATTCATTTCTTCTAACTTTTCTCTCTTTATATTCCTTTTGAAAGTAAGAAAAATTCTTAATTCATTTTGATTTTATGATAATCATAGTCTAAAACTAAGATAAATATTATTTGCTTTTATAAGAACTATTGTCATATGTTTATCTCTTCACCTTCAGAAGCCCAGATTTTCTAATGAAAAGTGGGTATAATACTAAGAGTCTCCCCAGTGTTGAAGCTCTTTTCCCTTACTTTTTCCTGGATGTGATGACCATTATGTGCACTGAGTTGAATCTTGAAGAAAAGAATTAATAAGGCATCATCAGGAGATTCCATTCAATTTAGTACTGTAATTTTATTTGCTTTTACTTTTATTTTGTTTCTAGGTCCATGGTCTTATTACCTAGGCTGACAAGTCCCAAAGCTTTTTTTCTAGCTATCTTCTATTTAGGTCCATATACCCAAACCATGTAGAAGGTATCTCAAAATCAACATGCCTTAAATAAAAACCCAAAACTTTCTTCTTTGTGTAATTTCTGTTGTTTTTGATATTCTTTTTGTTTTTAAATTTTAGAATTAGTTTTAATTTTTGTGAAAGACTTCATTTTTTTAGAGCAGGTTTGGGTTTACAATAAAATCAAGAAGAAGATAGAGAGATTTCCCATGCACTCCCTTTCCCCACACATGCATACCCTCCCCCTTAATCAGTGTCACTCACCAGAATGACACATTTTTTTTTTTACCAAGGATGAAACTAAATTGTTACAGTATAATCATTCAAAGTCTGTAGTGTATCTTAGAATTCCCTCTTGGTGTTTTACATTCTGTGGGTTTGGACAAAATATAATGACATATACCTATAAAGTATTTGCACTTCCCTAAAAATTTTTTGTGCTCCACTTATTCATTTTTTTCCTGCTCACACTCTCCCTCTGGAAACCACTGGTCTTTTTATTGTCGCTAATAGTTTTGTCATTTCCACAATGTCATAGTTGAAATCACATAGTATGTAAGCTTTTCAGATTGTCTTCTTTCACTTAGTAATATACAGTTAGGATCCCTCCATGGCTTTTCATGACTTGATGGTTCATTTCTTCTTAGCACTGAATATATATATTCCTTTGTCTGTATGTAGCACAGTTTATTTATTCATTCACCTATTGAAGGACATCTTGGTTGTTTCCAAGTTTGGGAAATTACGACTAAAGCAGCTGCAAACATTTTGCAGGTTTTTCTGTGGGTGTAAGTTTTCAACTCCTTTGGGTAGATATCAAGGAGGATGATTGCTGGTTTATATGATGAAAGTATGTTTAGTTTTGTAAGAAACCTCTCAGCTGTCTTCCAAAGTGCCCATACCATTTTCTGCCTTCCACCAGCAGTGAATGAGAATTCCTGTTGCTCCATAACCTCACTAGCATTTGGTGTTGTCAGTGTTCTGGAATCTGGCCACTGTAGAAGGTGTGTAGTGGTATCTCATTGGTTTTATTTGCATTTACCTGATGACGTGATGTGGAGCATCTCTTTATATCCTTATTTGTCATTCTTTATCTACTTCAGTGAGGTATCTGTTCAGGACTTGGGTTCAGTTTTTAATCAGCTTATTTGTTTTCTTATTGTTCAGTTTTAAGAGTTCTTTTATATTTTGGATAACAGTCCTTTCATCAGATATGTCTTTGGCAAATATTTTCTCCCAATCTGTAGCTTGTCTTTTAATTCTCTTGATATTGTCTTTCCTGGAGAAGATTTTAATTTTAATGAAGTCCAACTTATTAATTATTTCTTCATGGATTGTTTCTTTGATGTTTATCTAAAAAGTCATCACCATACTCAAGGTCATCTAGGTTTTTTCTTATGTTATCTTTTAGGAGTTACTTAGTTTTGCATTTTACATTTAGGTCTGTGATCCGTTTTGAGTAGACTTTTGTGAAGCATGTAAGGTCTGTTTTCTAGATTTACTTTTTCATGTGGTTGACCAGTTTTTCCAGCAGCATTGTTGAAGACACTTTGCTCCATTGTATTTCCTTTGCTCATTTGTCAAAGATCAGTCGACTCTATTTATTGGTGTCTATTTCTTGGCTCTCTCTTCTGTTCCATCCATTGATCTATTTTTTATTCTTTCACCAATTCCACACAGTCTTGATTACTATAGCTTTATAGTAAGTCTTGAGGTTAGTAGTGTCAGTCTTCCAACTTTGTTCTTTAGTACTTTGTTGGCTATTTTTTGCCTCTTTATATAAATTTTGGAATATATTGTGACTATCCATAAAATAACTTACTGGGTTTTTGACTAATATTGCACTGAACTTATAGATCAATTTGGGAAGAACTGACATCTTGATATTTATTCCTTCTATTCATCCACCTGGAATATCTCTCCATTTATTTAGTTCATTTTTTTAATATAATTTTGGAGAGTTTTATAATTTTTATCGTATAGATCTTGTATATATTTTGTTAGATTTACACATAAGTATTTTTGGGGGGTGCTAAAGTAAATGGTACTGAAATTTTAATTTCAGATTCCACTTGTTCATTGTTGGTTTGTAGGAAAACAGATGACTTTTTAAATTAATCTGTATCCTGCAAGCTTGCTATAATGGCTTATTAGTTCCAAGAGGTTTTTTTGTGGATTCTTTTGGATTTTTCTACACAGATAATCATGCCACCTGCAAACAAAGACAGTTTCATGTCTTCCTTACCAATTTGTATGTTTCCTTTTTTTTCTTTTTTTCTCACAATAGCAAGGACTCCTAGTATGATGTGGAAAAGGAGTGGTGAGAGGGGACATCATTGCCTTGTGTCTGATCTTAGTGGGAAAACTTTGAGTTTTTCATCATTAAGTATGATGTTAGCTGTAGGGTTTTTTTTTTTTTTTAAGATTTTATTTATTAGAGAAAGAGAGAGCAGGAGAGAGCGAGCGAGGGAGCATGGGATGGGTAGGGGAAGGGTGGAGGGAGAGGGAGAAGCAGGCTCCCTATTGAGTGGGGAGCCCATCACAGGACTCATCTCGGGGCTCAATCCCAGGATCCTGAGATTATAACCTGAGCCGAAGGCAGATGCTTAACCAACTGAGCCACCCAGGCACCCCTAGCTGTAGGGTTTTTATAGATAGTTTTTATCAAGTTGAGAAAGTTCCTTGTTTACTATGAGTTTTTATCATGAATTGTTGTTGAATTGTGTCAAATGCTTTTTCTGTATCTATTGATACGAACATGTCATTTTTCTTTTTCAGCCTGTTGATGTGATAGATGATATTAATTGATTTTTGAATCTTGAACTAGCCTTGCATACTGTGGAGAAATCCCACTTGGTTGTGTTGTATAATTCTTTTTATACTTTTTTGGATACAATTTGTTGAGATGTTTTGCATTTATGTTCATGGGAGATACTGGTCTGTAGTTTTCTTATAATGTTTTTGTCTGGTTTTGATATTAGAGTGATGTTGGGCTCAAAGAATGAGTTAGGAAGTAGTTACTCTGCTTCAGTCCTCTAAAAGATATTGTAGAGAATTGGTATAATTTTTTTCCACTTAAAGTGTTTGGTAGAATTCACTAGTGAACACATCTGGGCCTGGTGCTTTCTGTTTTGGAAAATTGTTAAATACTGAGTCAGTTTCTTTAATAGATACAGGTCTGTTCAGGATGTCTTTGTTTTTGTGTGAGCTTTGACAGGTTGTGTCTTTCAGGTACTGGTTCTTCTCATTATGTTATCAAATCTGTGGGCATAGAATTGTTCCTTTTTGTCCTTTTAATTTCCATAGGATCTGAGGTTACATCCCTTCTTTCATTTCTGATATTAGTATTTTGTGTCCTCTCTTTTTCTTAGACTGGCTAGAGTCTTAATCAATTTTATGGATGTTTTCAGTGAACCAGCTTTTTGTTCCATTGATTTTCTCTCTTGATTTCTTCTTCTCAATTGCTTTCATTTATACCTTAATTCTTATTATTTCTTTTTTTGTGTTTACTTTGGATTTAGTTTACTCTTCTTTTTCTAGTTTCCTAAGGTGGAAATGTAGATTATTATTTTAGATCTTTCTTCTTTTCTACAGGTGCGTAATCGAGGTTTGAACACAACTCCAGTGTGTGGAGAGGTGGTTCCCTGTACCACTGTCACCACCAGACAGTTCTCTGTAACACGAGCTGGTTGTCCTACAATTTAATTCAATTCTAATACTGTCTACTTGGAGAAAGTGTCAGATCCCACATGTTAAGGGACCAGTCATAGAAGACTAGTGCTCTGACTTTAGACACCAGTCACAAGCCCAGATTATCACCTGTGCTTTTGACCAACTGACTGTAGATTGGAGATTCGAACAACCCCCTCCTTGGTCTTCTGATGCCTAGTGTTACCTGGACCCGTGACAGACTGACTATTAATCAGACGTTCCTCTACCACCTCCTTCAGTTGAATTAATTTGCTGGAGTGTCTCACAGAGCACAGGGAAATATTTTACTGACTGGATTTCTGGTTTATTATGATGAAAGATACGGATGAACGTTTAGATGAACATCCAGATGGAAGAAATGCATAGGGCAATGTATGGGGAAAGGGCACAGAGCTACCATGCCCTCGGCAGGCCACTCTGCCTTCCTCTCCACATGCTTGCAGACCCGCTCTCTGAATCTGTCCTTTGTGATTTTAGGGAGGCTTCTTTACATAGGTATGATTGATTCAGTCATTGGCCGTTGGTGATTGGACTCTGTGTCCAGGTTCTCTCCTTCCCTGCAAGATAGGGTGGGGGAGGTGGGATTGAAAGTTCCAACCTTCTAATCACATGACTGGCTTCACTGGCAACTAGCTGTCCTCCTTAGGTGAGTTCCAAAAGTCATCTCATTAACATGACAAAAGATATCTTTCTCACACCCATCACTGAGGATATTTCAAGGGTTTTAGGAACTTTGTGCCAGAAACAGGGATGAAGACCAAATATGTACATTGGTATTATAAGTATCACAGCGTTCGATGCTATAAATTTCCTTGTAAGCATTGCTTTCACTCCATTCCAAAAATTTTACTAAGTTGTGTTTTCATTTCATTCAAAATATTTTTAATATCTCTTGAGATTTCATTGACTCATGTTATTTAGAGGTGTGCTTTTACTCTCTTTGTGTTATGGGATTTTCCAGTTATCTTTCTATTACTGATTTCTAATTATTAATTTTATTGTGATCTGAGAGTAGACATTGTATGATTTTTATTCTCTTTAATTTGTAAGATGTTGTTTATAGCCCTGAATGGGATCTAGCTTAGTGAATGTTCCATGTGAGCTTGAGAGAAATATGTATTCAGCTGTTGTCAGATGAAGTCGTGTAGAGATATCAATTATCTCCAGTAATTTGTTGGTGTTGTTGAGTTCAACTATGTCCTAACTGATTTTCTGCCTGCTGTATTTGTCTATTTCTGAGAGAGGTGTTGAAATCTCCAAGGGTGACAGTAGATTCATCTGTTTCTCCTTGCAGTTTTAGCGGTATTTGCCTCACATAGTTTGATCCTCTGTTGTTAGGCACGTATACTTGAAGAAATGTAATGTCTTCTGAAGAATTGACTCCTTTATCATTATATAATGCCCTTCTTAATCTCTGATAACTTTCCTTGCTTTGAAGACTGCCCTGTACAAGATTAATGTAGGTACTTCTATTTTTTTGGATTGTTGTTAGCATGGTATACTTTGTTCCTATATATATACTTTTAATCTATATGTGTCTTTATATTTAAACTAGGTTTCTTTTAGACAACATATAGGTGGGTTGTGTTTTTCACTTCATTCTGACAGTTTCTGACCTTTAACTGATGCATTTAGACATTGACCTGCAAGTTGATTATTTATATAATCGGATTAATATCTACCATGTTTGTTACTGTTTTATATTTGTTGTCTTGTTCTTTGTTCCTGCTTTTGTCTTCTACTTTTTTCCTGCCTTTTTTGGTTTTAAGTAAGCATTTTATATAATTCCATTTTCTCTCCTTTCTTAGAAGCGTATCAGTTAAAATTACTTTTTTAACCTTTTTAAATGGTTGCCATAGAGTTTGCAACTAATGTCTACTATCAACAGTATACAAC
Source organism: Neomonachus schauinslandi (assembly GCF_002201575.2). Lineage (NCBI taxonomy): Eukaryota > Metazoa > Chordata > Mammalia > Carnivora > Phocidae > Neomonachus > Neomonachus schauinslandi. Next base: position 66,808,202 of record NC_058405.1, on the reverse strand, counting down.
TTCATGGGTATTGTGTGTACTTCATAACAACAAAATAATCATTCCTTTTTCTTATCCCTAGTATCCTTGCTGTCATTAAATTCATATGCCATTAATTTCATATATAAGCATACATAATCATATATACAAATGCATAAATGTATAAGCATACATAATGAAATACAGTGTTGCTGTTATTATTTTGAATAAACTGTTGTGTCTTAGATCAATTTAGAATTAAAAAAATAAAAATTTTTATTTTACCTTCACTATTCCTTCTTTAGTGCTCTTGCTTTTCTTTATATAGATCCAGGTTTCTGACCTATTATTATTTTCCTTCTCTCTAAAGAATATTTATTAACATTTTTTGCAAGCCAGGTCTACTAGCAACAAATTTCCTCAATTTTTGCCTGAGAAAGTCTTTATTTCTCCTTCACTTTTGAAGGATAATTTTTCGGGGTAGAGAACTTGAGACTGCTGGGCTTTTTTGTTTTTTTGTTTTATTTCTCATCACTTTAAATTTTTCACTCCATTCTCTTCTTGCCTGCATGGTTTCTGAGGAAAATCAGATGTAATTCTTATCTTATTTCCACTCTTGATATTGTGTTTTTTCCCTTTGGCTTCTTATAAGAATTTTTTGTTATGTTTGATTTTCTGTAATTTGAACATGATGTACCTAGGTATAGTTTATTTTGACATTTTATCTTGATTGATGTTCTCTGAGTTTTCTGAATCTTTCGTTTGGTTTCTGATAAAAATTTGGGGGAAATTCTCAATCATTGTTTTTTAAAAATATTTCTTCTGTTCCTTTCTAGCATTCTTCTCTTTCTGGTATTCCCATTAGGTGTATGTTACACATTTTGTAGTTGTCCCACAGTCCTTGGTATTCTTTTCTTTCTTTTTTTTTTTCAGATTTTGTTCTCTTTGGTTTTGGGTTTTTCAGGATTCTATTGATATATACTCTAGTTTACAGGTTTTTTTCCTCAGCCATATTCAGTCTACTAATATTCCCATCAAACACACTTGTCATTTCTTTTACAGTATTTTTTATTGCTAGCATTTCTTTTTTGTTCTTTCTTAGGAATTCCATCTCTCTACTTTTACATTGTCCATTTGTTCTTTTATGATGTCTCTTTTATCCATTAGAGCCCTTAACATAAGGGCTTAGCATAATTTTTTCTTGATAGTCAGACACCATGTACTTGGTAAAAGGAACTGCTATATATAGGCCTGTAGTAATGTGGTGAGGTGTCAGGGAGAGAAAGCATCCCTGTAATTAAATACTAGTCTTTTAGTCAGCCTGTGCCTCTGGACTGTGAACTTTTTTCCAGCCCCCTTGGGTGGTAGAAGATGACTATAGTTGACTGTAGTTGGATATTTCCCTTCTCTAGGTCAGTTAGGCTCTTAGAATACCTCAGCAGGTTAGGATTGGTTAACTAGTTTCTCCCGAGGGCAGGCCTCATTAACAGATTGCTCTGGTATATTTCAAGTTCATTTTCCTTTTCCCTGGGAAGCCTGGGAGGATTTTTCTGATATTTATTAAGAAAACCTGGTTGATCTCCTGGAAATAAACCATGCTGTTAATGTAGAGTCCTCTCTATGACTGGAGGGGTTGAAAGCACTGAGATTCCAGCAATTTGTCAATTACAGTTCAGTTTTCCCTACCTGGGTGCTGTTTGCCACAGTGGTTTCCACTTGTGAGTCTCTGCTCTGATAACCCATGACTCCCTATAGTTTGGTGTTTGTCTCCCCAATCTTGGGGGCATCGGTTTGCCCTGTTCTTCTCCTCTTTTATTGGATCCTAGAAGAGTTGTTGATTTATCAGTCTGCTCAGCTTTATTTGATAGAATTGATGGACTCATGGATTCCAGGATTTTTACTTTCAGAACCAGAAACCTCTGTATTGCTTTGTTTTATCTCTCTCTTACTGCTGGTTTGCCCTGGATTTGAGCAGCATTATGAAAGTGTGCAGCAGAGTGAGGAAACTGAAGCACTAGCATTTTGACAGCAGAAATGAAAAGAAGAGCCCCACAACCAGAAATTATTGGGGAAATCATGGAAAGGGAAGAACTTTGGAAGTGGCTCACTAACATTGTGTATGAATTCAGCTCTGAGCCATACCTTTGTGATTCTGATCTGAATCAGAGGTCTAACCATTGCATTGAAGCAAGATAAAGAACCAAAAGTCATTCAGGTTGGAAAGGAAAAAATAGAACTATCCCTTTTACAAATGACATGATTGTCTATGTAAAAAAAATTCATAAGGATTAACACACACAGAATTCTAGTAAGCAAGTTCAGAAAATTCGCAAAAGATAAGTTTCTCATGCAAAAATAAATTTTATTTCTGTGCATTAACAATGTGTAGTAGGAAACCAAATGAAAAATACCTTTAACAATAGCTTCAGAAATTTAAATATTGAAAATATAAATGTCTAAAACATGTAAGGATCTGTGTGCTGAAATCCACAGATCGCTGATAAAAGAAATGGAAGTATTAAGTAAATGTATATGAAGACTCAACATAGTAAAGATGTCATTGAATTGATCTCTAGATTTAACACAATACTAACTTAAATCCTGACTAGATTTGTTTGTTGATATATGTGAGGTGATTCTAAAGTTAAAGTATGGAAAGTTAAAGTAACTAGGATAACTAAAATGATTTTGAAGAAGAATAAAGTTGAAGGAATAATACTTCCTGGCTTTAAGACGTACTGTAAACCTCTAATAATGAATACAGTATGTGATATCAGCAAGGCAATAGACACATGTATCTCTACAACAGAATAGAGTCTAGAAATAGTCCCACACACCTATGGACAATTGATTTGTGGCAAAGGTACAAAATCAATCTAAGGAAGGAAGGATAGTTGTATGCCAAAAAATGGCTCGACCTAAACCTCACACCTTAAAAAAAATTAACTCAAAATTAACTCTAAATGTAAAATATAAAACTGTAGAACTTTTAGAAGAAAACATATAGGAGAGGATCTTCTGATCTAGACTAGGCAACATCATTTTAGACATGACAATAAAAGCATGTACATAAAGGACAAAAATTTGATAATTTGACTTTGACTTCATCAAAGTTAAAATCTTTTAGTTTGCAAAAGATGCAATGAAAAGACATGTTACAGACTGGAGGAAGATGGTAAAAAATCTTTACTTGACAAAGGATTATATCAAGAATATACAAAGAAGTCCCTTAAACTTTAATAGTAGGAAAACATAAAATCCAATTAAAAAAATGGGCTAAAACTTGAACAGACACTTGACCAAAGAGGATATAAGGATGTCAAAATAGCACATGAAAAGATGTTCAGTATCATTAATGAATAGGGTAATGTATATTAAAACCATATAAGATGCAACTACACATATAGTAGAATCGCCATAATAAAAATTACTCATGGTGCCATGTGCTGGCAAGGATGAGAAGCAACTAGAATATATTACTGGTGGGATTGCCAAGTGTTACAGCCACTCTGGCAGTTTGGCAGTTTATTACAAAGTTAAACATACACACTTACCTTATAATTCAGCCTCTCTACTCATAGGTTTGTATTTATGAGAAATGAATGAAAACTGTGTTCACACAGAAGCCTTTATATGAATGTTTATAGTAGTCCTATTCATAATTGTTGTTAACTAGATACAACTCAAATGTACACAGACTGTGGCAATCCATTTATAAAATGAAATACTATTCAGCATTTAGAGGAATAAACTCTTGACATATACAACTACTTGGATGCATCTCAAAGGCAATATGTTGAGGTCAGAAAGACAAACTCAGAAGGTTCCATATTATATGATTCAATTTATATGACATTCTTGAAATGTCAGAACTGTAGTGATAGATAAGAGATGAGTAGTTATTCAAGATTATGGGAGTTGGAAGAATGTGATTGTAAAGCTGTAAAGGGATAGGATAAATGAAGGTTTTCTTGGTGTGATGGAACTGATCTGTATCTTGATTGTGGTGGGTTTATACAAATCTACATATCTTCCATTTTCAGAATTGTACACACACACACAAAAGAAAAGAAGAAATAAGAAAAGTCAGGATTTTGGGGGTTTTTTTTTGCCTGATTATTTAAAAGATAATTAAAAATGATAGAAAATTCCTGTAAAGCCTGAATACCAAATAATTATTTCAGCTTTCTGTGTAGTCAGCTGTTGTAATATTTATTTTCTTTATTGGATAATTTTAGCACTTCCAGGGTATACTTTTTAATCCTGCTTCTGTTAAATAGGCTGGGCTTGGCTGAAAATGGAGCTAGCACCAGGATAAAGGACTGGCCATTTGGCCTCCCTGCTGTGGCGTATTTTGATCTTGAAGGATATTAGAGGATGCATACATAGTTAAGGTCACACATGTGTCATTATAACCTCTCTATTTTGCTTTTGAAATTTTGAACTTCTTAGGTGTTAGGAAGTTACATCATGAAATTTCTGAAGTATTCATGTATCCGTGGATTACACATGGTTGCTCTAGCACGTCCACTCAATTTTCATAAAGGGTCAAACACATTTAGAGCATTGGAAGTGGTCATTTTTCGACTGGGATTAAATTGTAAACTAGTAGGCTTTGAGAGTTATTTCTTCTACAGTAGAGCCTTTTTAGTATATATCTATTGGCTATTTAGAGTTATGAATGGAGCTGATCAAAAGGCTATTTTGTTCTCAAACTATGTAAATACCGGTAGATACTCTATACTAACATATAACTATGTCATAAGAGGTTTAGAATAAATTCCTTTGGAAGTAAAAATTTTAAAATTTTGTTTCCTATATAAGACAGATTTTGACATATTTCAGTCACAAGTTTATAAACTTTGACTTTTTGGCTATACTATATTTTGTCAGAAATAAAATAGGCTGATGAAATATAAAATCAAAATATGTTAACAGAAGAAGATAAAAATGTGTAATAGCCTGATTAACTTTAAAATAGGGCCTTTAAAGAATACTCTTAAATAGCCATGACAGTAGTAGCAAATTCAGTTTATAAGGCTGCCTGTCTCCTTATCAGGCTGTAAGAAAAGGTGGAAATTACGAGAGATTTCACAGCTAAGGGCAGGCTTAATGATTTCATGTGCTCCCAGTGTATTCCATCTGTCCTTACATTTTACTGTGCTGCATTTCACTGTTTTCCTTATTTGACTCTGCAGATAAATGTATTTTACTTATTTCGACATGTATCTTCACTTGATGTCCGAACTGATGAATGTGACAGTTTGTGTATCAGGTTCATTGCATACGTAGGCAGGTAGGCAGTGTTCTTTTAAGAGCTCATCTTCAGGAATACATTGTCTAAAAGTGACCGTTAAATGTACCTGGTTTAGAAACTTTGGTTTAGAGCTTTCTAATTTTGAACTGTGAAGGAATTTAACTCTTCTAACTTTTGTGAGGTTTTCTTTGCATGTGTGTCACTAGAAATTGTTTTGAGTGAGAAATTATCTTGAGTATGGACTTGAGTTGATTTCTTTTACAGTTTTGTTCCTGCTCTGATCACTCTCATCTCAGAAAAGTTTTCTAGTCAAAGAAATAGCATAGAATCAATGGTATTAGATATTATATATAATTTTAATCATCCTTTGCAAGATTTTAATGTATCTAATACCAAATTAAGCTACACAAAAGATGAAACCTTATGAAAAAAAATCAGAAGATTTTCTCCCCTTGCTGGTACCTTAATCTTAATGAAACTTAATCTACTTCTGAATTTATTCTGGCAATTACTTTGTCCATAGGGCTTCTTAAGATACTAAAAACATCCTTTTAAAAGGGAGGAGATGTTGGATCTTGGGCAGTCTTTAATTTTTTACATTATGAATTCCATTCTTCTCTGTGTATTTAAGCAGTTTGTCTAGCTGAGGTACTTGGCTTGTTTCAGTACAAAGCAGATTGAAAAGCCAGTTTCTGTATCCTAAGAACTGCCTTTGAACTGAATTTAAGTTACATATTCAATCTCAGTCGTTTCAGTTATACATTAGGTCTGTCTTTATATTACATCTTTAAATAATCAAATACCTCAAAGATAACAAAAGTTTTAGGATCACATGACATGAGTTATTCACATTAGTTTCTTTTAAAAAATAAATAATAGACAAATTGAAATGGATAAAGTTATATTAAAATCAAGTCAAAATCTATATATAAATTTTAATGGAACCTAAATATAGTACATATTTTTCATTAGAAACATAAATTAGTCATGTTCTTACATAGTTTTTAAATATTCTCAGGTATTTGTGGGCCAAGACTATGTGGTATTCTTTAATAATATGGACCAGAAAGCTCTAGAGAGATAATAAATATGCTAAGTCATTGGAGGTATTATTATACTATTTTCTTCATTTTTCCTAAGGCCTAGCCCTTTATGAGTATGTTACTTGAAATAAATACTATTTTCTAATTTAATGGGAGCTTATTAAGAACTGGAAGATGGTAATTATTTTTAAGAATAACCCTATAGATTGTTAGTGTCATTTTCCTCAAAGGGAGACAGGATTATTAAACACCCTTAACTATTCCTGAAGTAGAATTACTATGTATAGAACATGATATGTTATAGTACTGTCTATTGAAAAGTTTAGCAGTTTTACTTTATGAGATAAAAGTCAGTACACTTTTTGTCTATCAAGTAAAATATTCCATGAAAATCTCTTTCTAGGTATTGCTATACTTTTCAAGAGAATCTTCTATGTTGTGTATACTAGTTTTGGCTGACAGATACTTGGTTTTCGGTTATCCTATATACTTAGATCCTCTACAGATGAACTGATGTGTCTAGACAGGAAGTGGTATGTAGGAGATATAGGAATGGGCTGAAGTATCCTTTATATTTGCCTTTGTATCTAGGGGAGTTGGAAATAGGCAAGAATGGAGAGAAATTTTGTATGGCAGTACACAGAATTTTGCAAGTTTATTGTGAGCCCTGCAGCAATCCGATGCATTTTAGTTACTGGTAAGTTTGTTAAATTATGTTTGAAAATGTATCTCTTCGAAGATGGCCATCTATTTACTATTACATCCACCATGTCAAATATACCTATTTTAAAGATTTTTTTTTTGAAAAGATGTGGTATTGCTATTGCATTCAGTTTTAGGTATAAATTTAAAATACTTTTGTTAGTGAATGCATTTGACATTTCAACCGTTGTTGTAGCTAAAACTGAAGTGAAATTAACTTTATATGGGTAGCATAGTCATATGTTAAGATTTTGGAATAAAGTTAATATTTCTGATGTTGTAATGGAGCTCCACTGTGATTAGAAGTCTGAGCTAATTCCTTAGATGTTTGAGAAAGAGTAGTCCTTCTGACATAAAAGAATAAGAAAATCCATGGCATCCTTGTAGTTTTATACAGTTCTACATAGGAGTAATTTATTGTAAGAAATATTTTTTGCATTTTTTTCATGGACCATAGGGACCATAGGCATTTCCAGTGTTTCTTTTTGGCAGTGCTGATTTTTAGGAATTTTAGTAATCTTTCCCCCTACATCGTTAACTCAAGTGTAGGTAAGAATTCCATGAAAAGATTAGGACATTGTGTAATCTCTATGCAGTAGTTCTTTATTCTTCTCAAATATTTAGGCAGAAGTATTTTGTGCAGTAGTACCTGTGCAATTATTTGTGAAGTGGCTTTTACTATTGATACAATTCATTAAAAATGGACTAGATTGCCTAATAGCTGTTCTTCTTTACAGAAACATTAAAAAAATCCCAAGAGATTCTTTGGTAGTTGTGTTTTATTTGTAAATGTCTAACTATAGGGCGAAGTAAAAGAACATCGTTGCCTTGTGGTACAAGTTTACTTTTTTTGTGTGGTTTAAAGAAATAGGGCCAATTAATGTAATTGAATTTTAATTTCCTGTAATGAAGTACTTTATTTCCAGATATACTATATTTTTTCTAGCTGATATCATGTAACCCATTAAACTATCAGTTTTTATAATAATGATAATTTTGCTATTGATTCTTTCAATGAGACTGTTTCTGATTTGAACAAGAATAGCCACATTATCAGAGAAATGTGTTGTCAATTTTATTGAAACCAGAAGAGCTAGAAAAACTTGAGAATAGAATCACTTTTGGAATTAGTGATTTTCAAGTTTTCCTCATTAACAAATTTTCTTAATTCCTTGCAGGAATGAGTACTTGTGAATTTAAAATATATTTAGAAATTTGTGGTTTTACCCTTTCTTGTGAATACAAATAGGTAATTTAGGCTATATTACAAAGCACAGCAAATAGATATTTTAATTGCTGTTGAAGTTTGGCTTGTCATTTATTGTTATCAACTACAATAAGCATAAACAATGAAGGAATATATATTTTCTTAATTAGGAATGCCATCATCTATTAATGCTGCTAGTTGAAAAATTTTCAGCGTAACTTTTGAAGTAATACATTATCAAAGCTTAATTCAATGCAATCATTTTTTCTTTCGTTTCTTTCTTCATTCAACAGACATATCAAGTGCTTTATCTTTGTCTGGCACTTATCTTTGTGTGCTTTTATGTGTTTGTGTATACATTGTGTAATTAACTGCCATTTTCAATATTATACAGGCATTTATTTTTCTGCTCTCATGAGCTTTCCTGAGGGCATATATGGACATAATAAATAACATGTTGCATATTTCTCTGGATATTTTCTAAAAAATATATTTTTTTAAAAAAAATAGGTCTAATGAAAAGTTTATTTTAAAAACAGGTGTGTTCTTCCAAAGCAATATTGCATACATATTTAAAATTCTCTAAGATAGTATGTTCTTCAAAAGAATATTATGATAAAAGTCTTAATTGTGGAGAATTGATTTATTTGTGGGTGTGTTTCTTATGTTAGATTTACTTGAAGCAGATAATGTACGTAAGTGTAGATGAACTTCAGTGTTTGGCTTTGGAATATAAAAAAAACTATGAATTTATGTTTTGATTTATGATATTTAATTTTAAAGAGATGAGACTAATTTTCTCATGCTTGTGAGAAAATATATTCCTGTACAATATAAGGTATAATAATCATTGTCAGCAAAATAGAGATTAGATTTGAATTCGGTTGTTCTTTTGGCATAATAAAATTCTAAAATGGAACACTGTGTTTATAATCAACATTTGATAATTACATAATGAAATTATCTGTACTTTACATGCAGTGCTACTCTTTTGGCATTCCTGGTTGAACTACTTAAAAGTTCAGTAGCCATGCAAGAACAGATGCTGGGTGGAAAAGGCTTTTTAGTCATTGGCTACTTACTTGAAAAGGTAAGTGATATGTATTGATGGTTTTATTGTATAGTATTCATAGCTGAACAACTGACAACCCCTAATTATATTTTTTCTATAGTTTCTCTTTTCATCGACTGCTCATTATTGTTGGCTAATTCACAAATATGTGCTTTTATGTTTTGCATTTAGACTTAAGTGTAGACATTAAACTAAATTGGTTGCTATAGAAATCTATATAATAAAGGACTTTTGAGTGAAGATATAAATTAAAGAAATTTTTTCCCTCTGTCTTTAATCAAAGTTACAAGTATTTCCCCTTAATTCTTTTTTCTAGTTGTTTCTTTGCTATCTTTGCATTCAAACTGATTTCTTAGAAGTTTTGTCAATTTTATTTTAAATGGACTTTTAGTTTTTGCTTAATTTTCCAATTATAAGGTAAAAAATCTTTATTTTGTAATAAGCAAAGCATTAGTTTGTGATTTGTCTCTGATTTTAATATATCTGAGTATTTAAGGTAACATTTCTGTAATCACTACATAATATAAACAATACAAATTAGATGGGTGTAATTTTCCCCATTTTGTGTCATTTGTATCTTGGTTTTTTTATGACCCTCTTTGCTTTAGTCACAATTGTACTAATTCTGGTAATGAATCCTGGGTCTCATAAGAGTTTGGTTGTATCATGTGATTTCTTTTAAAAATTAAAGCGGGAAGTCATGATACAAATATTGGCTTTTTTCTTTCCTATGGAAATATCTGTCATCCTCATTAGCTCTCTCAAACCTATTCTTATCAGTTAACTCTAACATTCAGCTGCTCTTAAAATGGAACTATTTGAGAAATAATAGAGGTGAGGCCTCAAGTAAGAGGAATAAACTTATTTTTCCCCTTCGGAAATAATATTGAGAAGACTTTTGGAGATGGTTTTCTCAACTCAGATTGCTCTACTTTTGAAATCCTTGTAACCTGTCTTTGCTTTGAAATAAGTATTCTTTCTTGAAGGATTGGTGATTGAGGAGTGGTAAGTTACTAAGTTATTAAGATCATTGGCAGCATTTCTTTATTGAAATAATTTTTTCAATAACATTAAGCTTATCATTAAGGTATTTGGTTTCATGGAAAACTATTTTTTTTCTATCTAGAGTATTAAGAATGATTTAGAAGATTTATGTTAAATTACATTTTACAAGAATTAGATATTATGAAATGCCTCTGTGATATTACTGTGTATGACAAGATCACTAATAGGAACTGCCCCTTGAATATACTTTTCATTTATTTACTGAGAGTTTATCAGCATAATTCTAAAGTGAGCATTCTTTTACACTTAAAACTTAGCTTAAAATTAGAATTTTAGTGAGGGACACCTGGCTCGCTCCATCAGTAGAGCATTTGACTCTTGATCTCAGGGTTCCAGGTTCAAGCCCCAAGTTGGGCATAGATATTACTTAAAAATAAAATCTTAAAAAAAAATTTAAAAAATTAGAAATTCAGTAAAAAGACTTTAAATCAAATAAAAAGACATATATTCAGTTCTTCCTCTTTATCAGAATTAATATCCTTAAAATTATATTGACAAGTATAAAATGTTATCTCATTGTGGTTTTAATTGGCATTTTTGGAAAATTAGAATAAGATTGGACATATTTTCATATGTATTTATAGTACATCCACTTTTTCTCTTTTGTGGAGTAATTATTCATGTCCTTTGCCAGTTTGTCCAGTTTCCTTTCAAGACCCCCACTCCTAGGCAACCTGAAATCTACTTTTCACTCTGATTTGGTGTACTCTAGATATTTCATATAAGTGAGATCATATATTTGTCTTTTTTGTATCTTATTTCATATACCATAATGTGTACAAGATTTCATCCATGTGGTAGCATATATCAGTACTTTGTTCCTTTTAATGGCTGAACAGTACTCCATTGTATGTATATAACACATTTTGTTTATCTATTCAGATGTCAGTAGACATTTGTGTTTTTTTCACCTTGGATGTTATGAGTAATGCTGCTATGAATGTTCATGTGCAAGTTTTTGTGTAGACATATTTTTTTTTTTCTTTGGTAGATACCTATCTATAAATTGATTTGCTCTGGGTCCTACCGTAATTCTATGTTTAACCAGTTGAGACACTGCCAAACTGTTTTCCAGAGTGGCTCCACTATTTTACATTTTCATCAGCAGTGTATTAGGTTTCTAGTTTTTTCACATCCTTGCCAACATTTGCCAATTGTCTTTTTTATTCTAGCTTATCCTAGTGGGTATGAAATGGCATATCATTTTTTATTTATAATTCTGTCTAATCATGTTGAATGTCTTTTCATGTGCTTATTGGCTATTTCTATATTTTCTTTGGAGAAATGTCTACTTAGAAATTTTTCCCATTAAAAAAATTGTGATACTTTCTTTTCATTATTGAATTCTAGCAATTTTTTATTCTGTATACTAATCTTCATTTGATAATATGATTTGCAAAGATAGTCTTACATTCTGTAGATCATGTTTTAATTTACATTTCCTTGATGACAAATTAAGTTGAACATTTTCATACATTTATTGTCTTTTAGTAGTTATCCTCTTTTGGTAAATACCTGTTCAAAGTGTATACCCTTCTTCATTTGAATTGTCTATCATTTTCTTATTGATTTATGGAAATTCTGTTTTTATCGCAGATATGAGAACTTTGTTGGATATGTATCACGAATATCACTTCTTCCGTGGCCTGCTCTTTTATTCTCTTAATGACCTTTTTGATGAACGGAAGTCCTTAATTTTAATATAGGTCAACATTTCATTTTCCTTTATGATTATCCCATTTTAGATCCTAATGTATCCCAATGCCATGAAACTGTTCTATGTTTTCTTCCCAAAATTTTGTTTTACGTTTCACATTTAGATTTACAATCCATCTGGAATTGGATTTTGTATATGGCATGAGGCATAAGGGTCAGAGTTCTTTTTTAACCCTCAAATATGTAGCTAGCTGGCCTGGTACTGTTTATTGAAGATAACTTCCCACTGCATCAAAATTTGATTTTTGCCATAAATTCAATAACCATATATAAATGGGATCTTTTCCAGAATTGATCTATTGTGGGTTTTTCTCTTTGAGGCAGTACAACACTATCTTAATTTATATGCCTTTTTAGTATATTTTGATATCTTATAGTGTGTCATCTATTTTTATTCTTCTTCAAGATTGCTTTGGCTATTCTTGGGTTTTGGCATTAATACATGTATGCTTGTCAATTTCCACCAAAAATGCTAGGATTTTCATTGTATTATATTGATATCTTTATATCGAATCTTCCAATTCATACATTTAGTATGTCCTTCTATTTACTTAGGTCTCTTTTGTAGTTTTCTATATAGAAAACTTTCTTTTTGCTAGATTTATTTCTAGATAACTTGAGGTTTTTCAAATGTTAGGTTTTTTTTATTTGTCATGGAAACATAGAAATATAATTGGTCTTTATATTGACCTTTTATATACCAATACCAATATTGCTCTTCTTCTATTAATTCTAATAGTTTGTTGATTTTTCAGAAACATTTCTTTGTAGAAAATCTTATTATCGGAAAATGGCAGTTTTATTTTTTCCTTTCCAGTATTTATTCTTTTTATGTTTTTTCCCGTGATATTCCACCACCTAAGACTTCCAGGATAGTGCTGAACAGAAGTTGTAATAGTGAGCATCCCTATCTTATTCCACATATCATGTGCAAAGCTTCCAGTAATTAGCCACTAAGTATGGCATATACTGTAGATTACTTTTAGTAGATTTTTAAATCAAATTAAGAAACTGTCTACTACAAGTTTGCTTAGAGTTTTCTTTATCATAAACAGGTGTTGAGTTTTATCAAACACTTTTTCTGCATTGTTTGAGATAATTATGAGGTTTCTTCAAATTTTTCTTAGTTTAGTGAACTACATTAATTGATTTTGATATGTTAAACCACCCTTATATTCCTGGAATCCTATTTAGTCTTAGATCTATCCTTATTCCAATCAGTCTTTTTTCCTTAAAATGGCTCATGTCAGTGTCACCAGTAGTCTTATATTCTTACATCTTAAGGTTCTCAGTTTTCATCTTATTTGACCTGTTAACATTTCAGTTGTAAAAGTTTTTCCTTCTTGAAATGCTTTCTTCAGTTGTATTTTGTGACAGTATTCTTTCTTTGTTTTCTTCCTACTACCTTGGTTTCCTGTTTTATTCTCTCCTACTAGTGCCTCCTCTTCTTTCTAAATTTTAAAGACTGCTTTTCCTCTCAAATCTTTCATCCCTCAATTTTCTCTTACTTAATAGCATTTCCATTCACCAAGTAGTTCAGACCAAAAATGTTAATCCTTTTTGACTCTTTTCACACACTAAATCCATATCTTGCTAATTATGTTGTCTTGGTATCAAAACATACCCAGAATGAATGACTGCTTCCTACTTACTACCTTACTCCTTTCGGTATCACATTGATATCATCTTATTTCAAACAATCATCCTCTTTCACTATTGGTTATCCACAATCTGTTTTTCACTTGCAGTCAGTCTAGTCTTCCCAAAATGTGTCAGATCTTACTGCTCCATCCTTCTAGAGTAAATTCACAATTCTCTTACCTTTGATGTCATCTCTTATCATCCTCCTTCTTACTTTCTCTGTTGCAGACACACTGGCCATGCAAAGGCCTCTTCGCCTTTCCCTTAAAAACTAAAGTGATAAGCATGAGTCCATCTCAGGACATTTGCATTTTCCCATTGCTTTCATCATTCTTTTTGTAGGTATCCAATATGGCTTAATTCTACACTTCATTTAGGATTTTGCTTATGGCACCTTATCAGAGAAGTCTTCTCTGATCACTCTAAATAGAATAGTACCCCTTCTTCCATAACCATCACTAACTATCTCCCTGCTCTGCTAATTTTTTACAACACGATTCTGACTTCTTTTTTACTTGTTTATTTTTTGCCTTTTTTCACTGGAATGTAAGCTTCAGCTTCATGAATGCAGGGACAGTATCTTTTTTATTCTCACCTTATTGCTATGTCTTCAGCACCTAAAGAAAGAGTGCCTGCCTTAATAAATATTTGTTGGATTCAATTGAATAAGTGAAAAGCATTTGCATGCTTGTCTGATTACCTCAAAGAATATGTTTTTCACCTTCCCAGATGAATATTCACACTGTTTTATTTTTAAACATCAATTGCTGGGTAAATAGTATAGATAATAAAGGTTCCATTTTTCTTTTATCATCAACAAATAATAAGCTAATGGTTAACTGTCACTTAGCTTTATCTCCTTGTCTGAGAAGGTATAACTTAGTTATCAAGGAAGGTAGTCTAATGTTAAGAGGCTTTCTTATTCATCACATTTAGACTATCTCATGAACAACTTTTGAGGTACTTTGTTTTGTTTTGTTTTGCCAAAATATGAGTTTGAAGGAAACTTAGAGGTTGTCTAATGTATTCAATATTTTTGGTTGTTGTTAATTTAAAAAAATTGATTCAAAGTAGCTTAAACATTTAGGAAATATGCTTGCTAATGTAACTGGAAATCTAGTGACAGGTGGCTTATCAGTCATAGTCCTGGTGGGAAACATACAGCACACTCAAACTTGGTTATTGAAAAGAGCTTAATGCAAGGCTCTTTAAAAAGTTGTGAGCATTGTTAAGGGAAATCAGCAAGGTTTGCAGAGGTGAGAAGAGTGAGCATTTATCATAACTCAAAAAGAAAGTTACTGTAGTTCTAGGAGAAATTGTACCTGACCAGAGTATGGTCTTCAGTAAAAGAATATAGTGTATTGGCCTGAAGGGGTGAAGCCACGGTCCCCCCAACTTCATTTTCTTCCTGTCCTTTAATTTCCTGCTGATGTGTGTAACTAGTCAAACCCAAAGGAAGCCAATAGCTAGGGGAGCCTCCCAAGCACGGAAATAGGATGGGGAAAGTTGGGGAGTAGAGCAGTATGGCCAGTAAAACATATTCATTAATGTGGGCTTTAGGATTTGGTTGTCTGAGTCTCAATCATGTCATCAAGGACTCAGAGTTTTTCTGTATGTCTGCTCTGCCTCTAGACTCTGCCTCCTAGACTCATGATTTTATTTGCCGCTATAGCTACTATCCTTTGTGGTCCTAAGAAGGTTGCCAGGTTGACTTAGTGCTATAGGCTTTTACATCCAGGCATCCAGGTGGGGGGTAGACAGAAGAGCTTCTTTCTCCCAATTACTGAACAACATCCTTCCCTCCAATTTGATTGCTCAGGTTAGGTCTTGACCTACTTTGAATTATTTGCTGCCATGAAAATTTTGATGAATCACTGTCCACCTGTCTGCCCCACACAACAGCAACACATAAGTGATTCATATTGGATTAGGCTTTTGGAGTTCAATTTTGGTGTCCTGGAAGGAGTAAAATGGATGTTGAGGATTTATGATGTACCTCTACTAATTAAGATAATTCCCACAATTTACTTGATAATATAATGTATGTTCTATATAGAGAGAATGGTTTCTGCAATAAAAATGAACATTTCTGGTTATCCATTCCATTGTGGGCTGCTCTAAATGTGAGAAAGACCTCTTTTTACTGAATAGCAACTTTTCCCTATAACATCCATTGCTCCTATTTGATTTAGTTACTTCTGGAGTGGATGTTACAATTGTTCTTTTCCTAGCTTCTGAAATTCTATTTCCAGATATGTTCCATCACAATTCATATAGCACTCATCGTACAGATTGTCTTCAGTCATTACCCAAAAGTAATGTCATATAGTTTAAATTTCAGAGCATGCATTTTACAGATTTGTAACTATCAATTATACAAGTATAACTGTTTTTAAAATCGCTTTACTTGAGAAATGAAAGCAAATATAAAAATAAAAAATATTTTAAAGCAATCATTCAAACTAAACACATTGAAACAGAGTTGGATATCTTCTTTTATCTTCTCTTAATCTATGTTTTGTCTTATCTGTTCTATTCTTACTCTGTTCTTGAATTTGACATGAATTCAGTTAAACATCTGCTGAGGATTATGGCAGGTACAAGACAGAAAAAAAGATGAATAAGATAGTATCTTCTTTTATTACAAGAAAGAAAGATATATGAATAATAAACAGTAATGCAAGGCAGAAGGAAGAAATACTACTTAGTGGTAAAGGTAACATGCTATTGAAGGGAACTTTCATTTTCTGCCTGGTAGGATTTTTGAGTAGGCCAATAAAAAACCACAAGTTTAGAAAGATATTTCCTAAAGATCAACTTTAGAATAAAACCTACCACCCAAGAGCTTAATTGCTATAAAAAAAAAACTGACACTTTTTTTTTTAGTAATGTGGAAGGAAGGCCTCATGTGATGCTTCCAGCATATCTTTTTATAACAGAGCAAGTTAAAAACTTTTTTTTTTTAAGATTTTATTTATTTATTTGACAGAGAGAGACACAGCGAGAGCAGAAACACAAGCAGGGGGAGTGGGAGAGGGAGAAGCAGGCTTCCCGCAGAGCAGGGAGCCCGATGCGGGGCTCGATCCCAGGACCCTGGGATCATGACCTGAGCCGAAGGCAGACGCTTAACGACTGAGCCACCCAGGCGCCCTAAAAACTTGTTTTCAAAATATGAATTACTTCCTCAAATGAATATGTTCATAATGGCCAATCTGATTTTATATTCCTTTAGTATTCTTTATAAACACATGACAATTTAATTTTTTAATTTTTATTTTTTAAAGATTTATTTATTTATTTGACAGAGAGAGAGCACAAGCAGGGGGAGTGGCAGGCAGAGAGGGAGAGGGAGAAGCAGGCTCCCCGCTGAGCAGGGAGCCCGATCCAGGGCTCCCAGGACTCTGGGATCATGACCTGAGCCTAAGGCAGATGCCTAACCAACTGAGCCACCCAGACGCCCCAGCACCTGATTTTATAGGATAAAATCTGATCTCTGAAAATGTTTATCTAGGAACAGGATCTGACTCTTCTAATGTTCCTGAAATCATTATTACTGAATAAAAATATATTTATAATAATTATAAGCTATGTGAAATTCTCTATTCTCTATTCTCTATTATTATATGTTAAATATATTATTATTATAATAATAAACTATGTGAAATTATAGCTAGTAAAGGAAGGGCTAAAGCTTTATATAACCATTGATCTCGTTTTAATTTTATTCACCTATCTATGAATAAAATGTTCTAGAATTTAAAAGTATTCTTTTCATTAAAGTTCCTTTAAAGTGAGTGCTCAAACTTTGATTTTTCTCTTTTCTTAAAGATTTATTTGCTTTTGTCTTCCACCTTCCCCCCCTTTAATAATTCAGCTACTTGTTAGGATCATTTTTATATCTTCTTATAAAATTTTCATCTAAAGTTCTGCTCCTCGGCTTGATTTGAATTTTGTAGGACTATTGCTTATCTACTCACCACTGGTGTTTTGTCAAACATAAGTGTAGTAATAAAAAATCATTGAAGCCTTATCGTACTTCAAACTGATTGCTCCCTACTCAGTAAAACCTCTTGTTAATCACTTTTCCACAAATTTGCTATCCTCTGTGTTTTTTCATGCACTTACTGACATCTAACTTGTTACATATTTTTTTTTTATGTTATTATATGTCCCTGTCTTCTCCTCCCTTAGAATTTAAGTTCTGTGAGGGCAAGGCTTCTTCAGTTTTGTTAACTGTTCTTTCCACAGTTCCAAGGAGAGTCCCTGGTGAATAGTAAGTACCCTATGTGTGACTAAATGAAAAGTACTGAATTTGCCTTTAAGTAAAGGAAATGGATGCAAGGGTTTTACAAGTTGAGGGAGCCTGGTAGAGAAAGCAGATGAAGCAAACTCATGTTGTGTGGGCAAAATTGACCCAAAGAAATATTATGTTTGGCTCAATGAAAAGTTTTCTAGTAATGAATTTTATTTCCTTTAGGTACCTTGGGCAGTTCTCACTACTCATTATTGTCTCCTACCCTAAATGCATACATTGTTAACTGTTTGAATATTGTAATCATATGAGTTTTTGGCCCCTTGTGTAGAAGTGTGAAATGCACGGCATGCTTATGTCAAATTTATTGAGCTGCCCTTGTTAAGTAAACCATATGGGAAGTAAAATTGCTAAGACAGTTTAGTCCCTTTAGACCTAAACTATCCCATAATGATACTTGGACTTCAGTCAGTGGATAATGGAGAGAAAGGTGTGATGTGACCTGTGCTCTGGGGTTGAGTGGTAGATGGTTCTTTATCCTAGGAAGGATCAAAAAGGATCACTAGATGAGGAAAAAAAGATTTGTATAGTAAGATATATTTTTGACATTTGAATTAGAATTATTGGCTTTTAAAGAACAGCATTTCCTCTATAATATTTTCATCTGAAATTATACTCTTAAGGTGGCATTTTCCAGTCAAAATATAATGCAAGCCTCATATGTAATTTTTTTATTTTATTATGTTAATCACCATACATTACATCAGTAGTTTTTGATGTAGTGTTCCATGATTCATTGTTTGCGTATAACACCTAGTGCTCCATTCAATACGTGCCCTCTTTAATACCCATCACCAGGCTAACCCATCCCGCCACCCTCTGCCCTCTAGAACCCTTAGTTTGTTTCTCGGAGTCCATCGTCTCTCATGGTTCATCTACCCCTCCGATTCCCCCCCTTCATTTTTCCCTTCCTACTATCTTCTTTTTTAACATATAATGTATTATTTGTTTCAGAGCTACAGGTTTGTGATTAAACAGTCTTACACAATTCACAGCGCTCACCGTAGCACATACTCTCCCCAATGTCTATCACCCAGCCACCCCATCCCTCCCACCCCCCACCACTCCAGCAACCTTCAGTTTGTTATTTAAAAATTTCTAGTAAAACATAGCCAATGAAATTAATTTTAATAATGTATATTATTTAACTTTGTATATCCTAAATTTTATCACTTCAACATATACTCAATTAAAAATTATAAAAGATATTTTGCATTATTTTTTATTCTAAATCTTCAAAATCCAGTCTATACATATTTATCACCTAGGACTAGCCACATTTCAAGGGCTTAGTAGCTACACATGACTAGTGGCTTCTGTATTGTACAATGCGGCTTTAAGGTTTGGTTTGAATTTTGGAAGGTCTGTCATTTATCTAAATAGCGTTGGTAGTAGGTTATGTATTGGTGATGGCAGTTGAAAATCTTGATGGGAGGTTTAGCATAGAGGTATTGTTCTATGAAGCTGTGAAAGCATAAGGTATCATCTAGAGAGAATGATTTTATGGAAAAGAGAAGCCAAATAAGTAAGTTTCAGCTGTTTCCATCTTTTAAGCATAGGGCACTGGGGAGTAATCTGAGGGTCATGAAAGCCAAAAGGGACAGTATTTCCAGGAAAGTAAGACTTGCTTTTCATATACCATGGCTAGGTTGAAAGGTTTATGCTGAGTAAGATGCATGGCATTTGTCCATGTGCAACTCATTTGTGACTTTATAAAGAAAGGATTCAGTGGAATGGTGGAGTCAATTTATTTGCCCGTTGGTTTGGATCTCGTGAAAGCACTTCTCTTTCCCAGTATCTTGTGTGTGTGTGTGTGTGATCATGATAATTAATTTTATTCTATTATAATTTCCTTTGAGATCTCTTCTTTAGTCAATTTATACAAAAATGGGTTGAAACCATTTTTATTCATAACTTATTTTATTTCTTTAGTTTGCTTTGAGAGTGGCATTATTTAATCTGAGTTACTTATCTGCAGTTGTTCTGGGAAGGGCTTCAGGTAACAAACTGTCATTCAGAAAATTATCATAAAATTTTACGTTTCTGAATATAATTAAATTTTGGAGAGCAAAGGAAATACATAGTTCTGGGTATGGCATAGGAAAAATTCATACGTACTTATTGTAAATCAGCAATCTTAAAATTTGATATTCTGGATATTTTTAGCTTGAAAATCTTTTTTTTTCCTTAGTCATCAAGAGTTCATATAACTAGAGCTGTCCTGGAGCAATTTTTATCCTTTGCAAAATACCTTGATGGTTTATCTCATGGAGCACCTTTGCTAAAGCAGCTTTGTGATCACATTTTATTCAACCCAGCCATCTGGATACATACACCTGCAAAGGTATAAATTTCATTCTCCTTCATTTTATTTTAGTATAATGTTAATAAATTGTAGTTATGGATCTAAACTATGCAGTAGAAAGCATTTGGGTTTTTTCAGCATATTTTATAGTCAGCCTGAAACAGCTGTATTACCAGAATCAGCAATCAAAATATTAAATATGTAAATATTAAAATAAATGAAACTGTAATTTAAGCTTGATATAATAACTACATTCTGAAGTTAGTAGTTGTGATTCATATCTTTCCAAGAAAGGATTTGGTACACTGATTATTAAGACTAAGAAAAGAGAAAATAATAGGTAACTAATTACATAATGATAATTACAATCATTGTGACTGTAAAATTGCTTATATTGTGAATATAGAGCTTATATCATGATTGTAAATATTATTTGTTTTAAAATAAATATATATATTGTTTTTTATATATTAACATAAAATTTTTATTATTTTGCATACCTAAATTTAGCCCTGTTATATTCTAGTGGAAATCAGTAATGAGGGACATCCTTCATAAATGTGAGCTGCCTTTTACAGTTGTCAAATTTTCCACATAACTTTGGTTAAATTGTATAGGGTCTGACTTTTATTATTGTTTAGCATGTTAATTATGGTGCTAAACTCAAACTTTGTTCACTTTTTAAGCAAGATGTTTGACTTGTCATCTCTCTTACTTACATGGTTAGATTCTGATACTGTGGCAGTGGGTTAAGAAAATTTGGAATTATGTGAACTTTTAGGATATAAGACTGTGTATATTTTTCCCAAATACGATATAGCTGACTCATGTTAGTTCTGTTCTTCTGAGCTGCTGAAATGTACTTTGATAAAGGGCTTTAGTCTAGGTAACTTTTTAAATAATTTGCTCTACCTATCAGTTACTTTTGATCAGTTCACTCATTTAAAATTATTTCATTGTTAATAGCTACAGATTACCTTTATTAAAATAAGTTTTATTAGAATGTGTTGGCTGTGGATTATTTTCTTTTAAAAATATAAATAATATTTAATAAATAGTTATTTTTAACCTCATAATAAATGGTTCTTTCTTCATCTTTACTAATTTGCATTTAAATTAGAATGTATATTTATAATATAAACACTTGAGGCATTTTAAATTTATTTTAATGCTCTGTTAATATTCTGTATTAGGTTCAGCTTTCCCTATACACTTACTTGTCTGCTGAATTTATCGGAACTGCTACCATTTACACCACCATACGCAGAGTAGGAACAGTATTACAGCTAATGCACACATTAAAATATTACTACTGGGTCATTAATCCTGCTGACAGTAGCGGCATTACACCTAAAGGATTAGGTAAGTACAACACTACCACTACATTCGTTGTACTACGACTGTTTTATATCCTGAGTACTGTTATAGGCACCAGATGTGCACGGTTATGAAAACATCACTGAACTATTATCTTTCCTATATAGTTAGCCTTGTTATATTGAGAAGTTTTTGTGGTAGAGAAGCTTATAGTTCTGAAATATTAAGTTATTTTTGGAATAAAGGCAGGTAAGAATAATATTCTGCCTTTTAGCCATACGCTTGTTGTGGCTCAGGAAAATATATTCATAATATTAAAATCAGATGAAGTGCTAAGTAAAATAAGTCAAGCAGAGAAAGTCAATTATCATATGGTTTCACTTTTTTGTGGAACATAAGGAATAGCATGGAGGACATTAGGAGAAGGAAGGGAAAAATGAAGGGGTAGAAATCGGAGGGGGAGACGAACCATGAGAGACTATGGACTCTGAGAAACAAACTGAGGGTTTTAGCGGGGAGGGGAGTGGGGAATGGGTTAGCCTGGTGATGGGTATTAAGGAGGGCACTATTGCTTGGAGCACTGGATGTTGTATGCAAACAATGAATCATGGAACACTACATCAAAAACTAATGATGTAATGTTGTATGGTGACTAACACAGCATAATAAAATAAAATTAAAAAAAATAAAGATGAAAGAAGAAAAAAAAAATCAGATGAAGTTGATCATGGCCAGTTGTTTCAAACCTTTGAGATAGTTACCTTTCTTTATATTTTCTCCCCAAACTTCACCCTTTATTCTAAGTATAGTAGAAACTAATTTAATACTTCATTTTGTTGTTTAAAAAATATTGCCAGGGCACCTGGGTGGCTCAGTCGGTTGAGCATAGGTTTCTTGGTTTCAGCTCAGGTTGTGGTCTTGGGGTCTTGAGATTAGACCCCACCTCCGGCCCTGTGCTCAGCGCGGGTCTGCTTGGGATTCTCTCCTTCTCCCTGTGCCTCTCTCCCAGCTCGTGTACATGCGCAAGTGTGTGCGCACTTTCTCTGTCTTTCTCTAGAATAAAATAAATAAAATCTTAAAAAATATAAAAATAGGGGCGCCTGGGTGGCTCAGTCATTAAGCGTCTGCCTTTGGCTCAGGTCATGATCCCAGGGTCCTGGGATCGAGCCCCACATCGGGCTCCCTGCTCGGCGGGAAGCCTGCTTCTCCCTCTCCCACTCCCCCTGCTTGTGTTCCCTCTCTTGCTGTGTCTCTCTCTGTCAAATAAATAAAATATATATATAAAAAAAAAGATTGTTCACAGGTGATTTTTAAAAAATAAATAAAAATAAATAAAAATAAAAAATTTGCCAGTTTTCCTAATTATATAAAAATGCATACTCATCATAGAAAATAAAATGATATAGAAGAAAAATATTATTCGTAACCCAACCTCAGGAATAAGAACTGTTAAAAGTTTGGTGTATGTTTTTCCACTAATTTTCATTGCATTAAATGGGTGAAATATTTAAACTCTTTTACAGAATTGAGATTTTCTTGATTTTTTTCCTGTTATCTTCTTGACTCTACATAGTAATCTAAAAGAATGTACCACTTACAAGTTTCTAAAATTTTGATTCTATAAATAACGCAGTGATCTATTCCTTTGTATATAATCATTTACTTACATTTTTGATTTGTTTAAAATTACTGAGAGTAATTACTGTGTAGTATGTGAGAATGCTTTTCTCAGCATACTAACAATAGCATTGAAAATTACTGTTTTATAAAAATCTTTTTAATAAGGCAAAATAACATTTCACTATTTTAATTTTCATTTATTAGCTTCTGTTATGTCTTTTATTTTTTTTTTATTTTTTTTATTTTTTTTTAAATATTTTATTTATTTATTTATTTGAGAGAGAATGAGACACAGAGAGCATGAGAGGGAGGAGGGTCAGAGGGAGAAGCAGACTCCCCGCTGAGCAGGGAGCCCGATGCGGGACTCGATCCCGGGACTCCAGGATCATGACCTGAGCCGAAGGCAGTCGCCCAACCAACTGAGCCACCCAGGCGCCCTGTTATGTCTTTTATTGACAGGACTTTAAAAATTGTGTTATTTGCAATCTGTTATATATAATTCTGTCATTCATGGCTTTTTCTATTGTTTTTAATCTTGATAATGCCTAAAATTTACTGAATGTTCACCATGAGTTTGAATCTACACTAAGCATCCTGTTAATTTTATTTAATCATTTATATATAATGTAATTATATATGCATAGGCATGTTTACACATACACATCGGACCTTATAACTTTGCTGTCAGTATCACTGTTATTTTGTAGGTTAGGAAACTGAAAGTTGGTACAAAGTAACAGAACTAAAATTTGAATCATGTCTATGTGACTCAGAGCCCTTCTCAAACACTACACTCTGATAGTTTTCTTTACCCCAAACAAATTATCTATTCATACATATTCATTTCTGCTTCAGAAAATTAATTTCTAATTTACAGAAAGTTGCAAGAGTTATACAAAGAATTATCATAACCCCACCATGTTTCCCAGTATTTTATATTTTACCACATACACTTTATCATGTATATATAGTCATATATACATGCACATATTTTTTTCTGAATAAATTGAGAATAAATTGTAGATGTGATACCATATTACCCATTTTACTGTTTATTTCCTAAAAGGCATAGTCTTAGATAAGCAAGGGCAACCCTTAAAATCAAGTAATTAGCATTAATACATGCAATCATGTAATCCAAAGATTGCATTTAAATTCCAATTATTCCAATAATATCCTTTCCAGAAAAAAAAAAATCTTTTTTTTCTCTCTGAATCTCAGCCAAGGATTGTATATTGCATTTAGTTGCCTCGTCACTTTAATATTCTTCAATATAGAATGTTTTTGGTTTTTTTTTAGTATTTCTTTGTCTTCCATGACCTTGATATTTTTGAAGACTACAGACAAATTACTTTTTAGAATGTCCCCTAACTTGGATTTGTTTGGTATTTGCTCATGATGATCCAGGTTTTTCATTTTTGGTTGGAATCACATAGAAGTCATACGAATTCTGTCACACTGTTATCACGTCAAGAGGCACATGATGTGGAGTTGTCTTATTACTGGAGATGTTGCCTTTGATCATTTGATTAATGTGGTGTCTGCCAGGGTTCTTCATTATAAAATTGCTACTTTCTCTTTTGGAATAATAAGTATTTGGTGAAGAAATACGTTGAGACTTAAATATCCTGTTCTTCAACAAACCTTTGCTTCCTGGTTTTG
The DNA here is from genome assembly GCF_002201575.2 of Neomonachus schauinslandi. Classification (NCBI taxonomy): domain Eukaryota; kingdom Metazoa; phylum Chordata; class Mammalia; order Carnivora; family Phocidae; genus Neomonachus; species Neomonachus schauinslandi. Next base: position 66,783,325 of record NC_058405.1, on the reverse strand, counting down.
GTTCATCAGTGACTCTTGTCATAATTGATCTTTACTGTGATTGCTGCTAAATGACAGTATTTTCTGAGACATTTACCAGTTTGAATTCTACTACAAGAAGGAACTTGTTTTTTCTCTTCCATTTATTTGTTCATTTTATATCAGCATAAATTTCATGGATTTCTACTTTATTCTGTTTATTATATCAATACTTGGTACATTTTCTCTGCAAAGGGCCACACAGAAATATTTTAGGCTTAGGGAGCCATAAGGGCTCTGTTACAAGTAGTCAACTCTGCCAGTGTATAGCCAAAACAGACATAGACAGTATGTAAATGAATAGATATGGTTTGTTTCAATGAAACTTGAAAAATGTTAAGGTTTAATGGATTTAGCCCAGCGACTGTCCCCTGGGTTGTGTCATTATTTATTGGATGTTAAGGTTGTCCCAGATTTGGCTTGTAGGAGACCTTCACATGAGATCTTGGGTCTTTATGACAGATGTTCATAATTTTTTAGTGCTTGCTCTCTGCCACAAGATGTTTTTGGTTCATTTTATACTTACCCAGTCCTGGAATCAACCATTTCTCCAAAGAGCCCTGGTTTGTCTTGGTGGATATGGTTTTTGAGATTTAGGTGTTCGGTGTGCTTGTTGTGCTTATTGCTCTTTGAGTGGCATTGCTTCTAGGCATTCTGCGTGGATCTAGGAAAAATAGGTTTATATGTAGATACCTTTCTTTCCAATTTAAAACCACATGGTTCAGTGTAGCCTCAAACTTATTATATTTATAGCTTTCTTCCTTCAATAGTGAAAAATCTGGCTTAGGTCATCTTTAATGTATTTATATATTTGCTTATTCTACATTATGAAGCAATATTCTGACATTTGCACCATCACCTTCTCAGCTTTGACATTTCCAGTCAGCCTGACCATCCCCTCACCTCTAACTCTGCCTGGTCCTTGTCACCTCCTTCGCCCTGATTGTTTCTTTGCTGCTGACCACACTCCTAGTCCATGTTGTCTCCTCACCCTGACCCTGAAGGTCCTGCCAGACTTAGTTGCCTCTTCAGCCCTGCTAGCATCTGGTGTTTCCTTGGCCTCTGCTACTTCCTCCCATCTTTGGGCCCTCAGGCCTAATTGGTTCTGGCTACCTCAAGGAGGAGAGGGAAGAAGCCAAAGAAATATATTTTAAAGAAAAGTGGCAAGAAAGTGGAAGAGAATTTCTTTTTCTTTGCAGTTTATTCTTTTTTAGTGTATCTTTTTATTTATTATTTTAATATATCTTTTTAACTTTTTAATACAACTGAAATTAACTTTGATATTTAGTGAAATGTGAGGCTCTGACTTGAAACATAGTTTTCTAAATAACAACTTTTTTCAGTACTATTTTGAACTGAAATGATTTAAGGACACTCTAAAGATAATTTGTACTACACTAGCTTTTCATTGTACTAATTCATATGCAGGCACTGACTTAAGAAGTAGGATCTTTTTGCTTTGACTCTTATTTAACACTTCTGTCTCTTAAATTATTATTATGTAAGGTTCACTGTAAAAAATGTATTTATATTAACAAGGTACCATAGTAATACATGATCGTAGTTAACAAGTGGAATAATACAAATGTTTAAAAACAAAAACTTACTTTCTCCCAAGGAGCCAGTATCACCAGTCTTACATATTCTTCTACCTCTTTTTCTATGCTCATACAAACACAAACTTACACATGCCTACATGTGGATTCTTCAACTTACAGGTATTTCAAAGATTTATTTTGAATACATCATAAATGCAAATATGTAAATATGTAATAAACCTCAGATAGGTCCCATCAAGCTTAAGAAATAGAATATTACCATAAACCTGTATTTACCTATCTTTGGTCACATCTTCCTCCCATTCCCAGCCATAGAGACAACCCCGTGCTCAATTTTATGTTTTATGTTTTATGTTTTATTTTATGTTTATTATACCTTTTCCTTTCTTGAATGCTTATTATTTCTTTAGTATGTTTTACTACTTTGCTATTTATGTATGTATTCCTAAACAGTTGATTCTTTAGCTTCTGTATTTTACATAAATGGTGTCATTTGTGATTTTTATGTCACGCAACTTTATATTTGTAAAATACCTGTTTATACTATTTTATAAATATAGATTCATAATACGTGTATAAATAAGACTCATACATATGTATATATTTTTCTAAAACATCCTCTTTGTACAGTGTCTGACAGTAGTAATAATAGCTAACATTTACTAATTAAAATGGACCAGGCACTATTCTAATTCCTTTACATAATGTTGATCTATTTAATCCTTACAAAATAACCCTGTGACATGAGCATTATTATTATTCTCATCCTTACACTAAATAAAAGAAACAACCAACACACTAAGATAATATAAAACTTGTCCAATTTCATTAAATGAAAGTAATTATTACTAAGATAATGGCTGTCTCTACCAGGATGGAATGGAGGATGTGATCAAGTTGTGGTTCAGAGCTTAGGACTGGTTAGGACATTAGTATGCTGGAACAAGCTGGTGCATAGCCAATTATTAAATATTTAGGGATTTTACAACCTGTTCTTTTTTTATTATTATGTTAATCACCATACATTACATCATTAGTTTTTGATGTAGTGATCCACGATTCATTGTTTGCGTATAACACCCAGTACTCCATGCAGTACGTGCCCTCTTTAATACCCATCACCAGGCTAACCCATCTCCCTAGCCCCCTCCCCTCTAGAACCCTCAGTTTGTTTTTCAGAGTCCATAGTCTCTCATGGTTCATCTCGCCCTCCGATTTCCACCCTTCATTCTTCCCCTCCTACTATCTTCTTCTTCTTCTTTTTTTTTTTTTTTAACATAATGTATTATTTGTTTCAGAGGTACAGGTCTGTGATTCAGCAGTCGTACACAATTCACAGCGCTCACCATAGCACATACCCTCCCCAATGTCTATCACCCAGCCACCCCATCCCTCCCACCACCCACCACTCTGGCAACACTCAGTTTGTTTCCTGAGATTAAGAATTCCTCATCAGTGAGGTCATATGATACATGTCTTTCTCTGATTGACTTATTTTGCTCAGCATAATACCCTCCAGTTCCATCCACCTCGTTGCAAAAGGCGAGATCTCATTCCTCTTCATGGCTGCATAATATTCCATTGTGTACATCTACCACATCTTCTTTATCCATTCATCTGTCGATGGACATCTTGGCTCTTTCCACAGTTTGGCTATTGTGGACATTGCTGCTATAAACATTGGGGTGCACGTACCCCTTCAGATCCCTACCTTTGTATCTTTGGGGTAAATACCCAGTAGTGTAATTGCTGGATCGTATGGTAGCTCTATTTTCAACTTTTTGAGGAACCTCCATACTGTTTTCCAGAGTGGCTGCACCAGCTTGCATTCCCACAAACAGTGTAGGAGGGTTCCCCTTTCTCCGCATCCCCGCCAACATCTGTCATTTCCTGACTTGTTAATTTTAGCCATTCTGACTGGTGTGAGGTGATATCTCATTGAGGTTTTGATTTGGATTTCCCTGATGCCGAGCGATGTTGAGCACTTTTTCATGTGTCTGTTGGCCATTTGGATGTCTTCTTTGGAAAAATGTCTGTTCATGTGTTCTGCCCATTTCTTGATTGGATCATTTGTTCTTTGGGTGTTGAGTTTGATAAGTTCTTTATAGATTTTGGATACTAGCCCTTTTTCTGATATGTCATTTGCAAATATCTTCTCCCATTCTGTCGGTTGTCTTTTGGTTTTGTTGACTGTTTCTTTTGCTGTGCAAAAACTTTTTGTCTTGATGAAGTCCCAATAGTTCATTTTTGTCCTTGTTTCTCTTGCCTCCGGCAATGTTTCTAGGAAGAAGTTGCTGTGGCTGAGGTCAAAGAGGTTGCTGCCTGTGTTCTCCTTCAGGGTTTTGATGGACTCCTGTCTCACATTGAGGTCTTTCAACCATTTGGAGTCTATTTTTGTGTGTGGTGTAAGGAAATGGTCCAGTTTCATTCTTCTGCATGTGGCTGTCCAATTTTCCCAACACAGTTTGTTGAAGAGACTGTCTTTTCTCCATTGGACACTCTTTACTGCTTTGTTGAAGATTAGTTGACCATAGAGTTGAGAGTCCATTTCTGGGCTCTCTATTCTGTTCCATTGATCTCTGTGTCTGTTTTTGTGCCAGTACCATACTGTCTTGATGATTATGGCTTTGTAATAGAGATTGAAGTCTGGAATTGTGATGCTGCCAGCTTTGCTTTTATTTTTCAACTTTCCTCTGGCTATTCGGGGCCTTTTCTGGTTTCATACAAATTTTAGGATTATTTGCTCCATTTCTTTGAAAAAAGTGGATGGTATTTTGATAGGGATTGCTTTAAATGTGTAGACTGCTCTAGGTAGCATTGAGATCTTCACAATATTTGTTCTTCCAGTCCATGAGCATGGAACCTTTATTCCATTTCTTTGTGTCTTCCTCAATTTCTTTCATAAGTATTTTATAGTTTTCTGAGTACAGATTCTTTGCCTTTTTGGTTAGATTTATCCTTAGGTATCTTATGGTTTGGGGTGCAATTGTAAAAGGTATCAACTCCTTAATTTCTCTTTTTTCTGTCTTGCTGTTGGTGTATAGGAACGCCACTGATTTCTGTACATTGATTTTATATCCTGCCACTTTACTGAATTCCTGTAGGAGTTTTAGCAGCTTTGGGGTGGAGTGCTTTGGGTTTTCCACATAAAGTATCATATCATCTGCAAAGAGTGAGAGTTTGACTTCTTCTTTGCTGATTCGGATGCCTTTTATTTCTTTTTGTTGTCTGATTGCTGTGGCTAGGACTTCTAATACTATGTTGAATAGCAGTGGTGACAGTGGACATCCCTGCCATGTTCCTGACCTTAGGGGGAAAGCTCTCAGTTTTTCCCCATTAAGAATGTTATTCGCTGTGGGTTTTTCATAGATGGCTTTTATGATATTGAGATATGTACCCTCTATCCCTATACTCTGAAGAGTTTTGATCAAGAAAGGATGCTGTACTTTGTCAAATGCTTTTTCTGCATCTACTGAGAGGATCATATGGTTGTTGTTCTTCTTTTATTATTGTATTGTATCACACTGATTGATATGCGGATGTTGAACCAATCTTGCAGCCCAGGGATAAATCCCACTTGGTCGTGGTGAATAATCCTTTTAAAGTACTGTTGGATCCTATTGGCTAGTATTTTGGTGAGAATTTTTACATCCATGTTCATCAAGGATATTGGTCTGTAATTCTCCTTTTTGATGGGGTCTTGTGTGGTTTTTGGATCAAGGTAAGGGTGGCCTCATAAAACGAGTTTGGAAGTTGTCCTTCCCTTTCTATTTTTTAGAGCAGTTTCAGAAGAATAGGTATTAATTCTTCTTTAAATATTTGGTAGAATTCCCCTGGGAAGCCATCTGGCCTGGGCTTTTGTTTGTTGGGAGATTTTTGATTACTGCTTCAGTTTCCTTAGTGGTTATAGGTCTGTTCAGGTGTTCTGTTTCCTCCTGGTTCAGTTTTGGTAGTTGATACATCTCTAGGAATGCATCCATTTCTCCAGATTATCTAATTTGCTGGCATAGAGTTGCTCATGATATGTTCTTATAATTGTTTCTATTTCTTTGGTGTTGGTTGTGATCTTTCTTTGGGTCCTTTCTCTTTTCTTTTTGAAAAGTCTGGCCAGGGGTTTATCAATCTTGTTATTTCTTTCAAAGAACCACCTCCTAGTTTCGTTGATCTGTTCTACTGTTCTTTTGGTTTCTATATTTCATTGATTTCTGCTCTGATCTTTATTATTTCTCTTCTCCTGTTGGGTTTAGGCTTTATTTGCTGTTCTTTCTCCAGCTCCTTTAGGTGTAGGCTTAGGTTGTGTACTTGAGACCTTTCTTGTTTCTTGAGAAAGGCTTGTATTGCTATATACTTTCCTCTGAGGACTGCCTTTGCTGCATCCCAAAGATTTTGAATAGTTGTGTTTTCATTTTCATTGGTTTCCACGAATTTTTTTAATTCTTCTTTAATTTCTTGGTTGACCCATTCATTCTTTAGTAGGATGCTCTTTAGCCTCCATGTATTTGAGTTCTTTCCGACTTTCCTCTTGTGATTGAGTTCTAGTTTCAAAGCACTGTGGTCCGAAAATATGCAGGGAATGATCCCAAACTTTTGGTACTGGTTGAGACCTCATTTGTGACCTAGGATGTGATCTGTTCTGGAGAATGTCCCATGGGCACTAGAGAAGAATGTGTATTCTGTTGCTTTGGGATGGAATGTTCTGAATGTATCTGTGGAGTCCATTTGGTCCAGTGTGTCATTTAAAGTCTTTATTTCCTGTTCATCTTTTGCTTAGATGATCCGTCCCTTTCAGTGAGGGGGGTGTCAAAGTCCCCCACTATTATTGTATTGTTGTCGATGTGTTTCTTTGCTTTTGTTATTAATTGGCTTATATAATTGGCTGCTCCCATGTTAGGGGCATAGATATTTACAATTGTTAGATCTTCTTGTTGGATAGATCCTTCAAGTATGATATAGTGTTCTTCCTCATCTCTTAATACAGTCTTTGGTTTAAAATCTAATTTGTCTGATACAAGGATTGCCACCCAGCTTTCTTTTGGTGTCCATTAGCATGGTAAATGGTTTTTCACCCCCTCACTTTCAATCTGGGGGTGTCTTTGGTTCTAAAATGAGTCTCTTGCAGACAGCATATTGATGGGTCTTGTTTTTATATCCATTGTGATAGCCTGTGTCTTTTGATTGGGGCATTTAGCCCATTCACATTCAGGGTAACTATTGAAACATAGGAATTTAGTGCCATTGTATTGCCTGTAAGGTGACAGTTACTGTATATTGTCTTTGTTCCTTTGTGGTCTATGTTACTTTTAGGCTCTCTCTTTGCTTAGAGGACCCCTTTCAAGATTTCTTGTAGGGCTGGTTTCGTGTTTGCAGATTCCTTTAGTTTTTGTTTGTCCTGGAAGCTTTTTATCTCTCCTTCTATTTTCAGTGACAGCCTAGCTGGATATAGTATTCTTGGCTGCATATTTTTCTCATTTAGTGCTCTGAATATATCCTGCCAGTCCTTTCTGGCCTGCCAGGTCTCTGTGGATAGGTCTGTGGCCAATTTAATGTTTCTACCATTGTAGGTTACAGACCTCTTGTCCTGAGCTGCTTTCAGGATTTTCTCTTTGTCTCTGAGACTCATAAGTTTTACTATTAGATGTCGGGGTGTTGGCCTATTTTTATTGATTCTGAGAGGGGTTCTCTGTGCCTCCTGGATTTTGATGCCTGTTTCCTTCCCCAAATTAGGGAAGTTCTCTGCTATAATTTGCTCCAGTATCCCTTCTGCCCCTCTTTCTCTTTCTTCTTCTTCTTCTGGGATCCCAATTATTCTAAGGTTGTTTCGTCTTATGGTATCGCTTATTTCTCGAATTCTGCCCTTGTGATCCAGTAGTTGTTTATCTCTCTTTTTCTCAGCTTCTTTATTTTCCATCATTTGGTCTTCTGTATCACTGATTCTCTCTTCTGCCTCATTTATCCTAGCAGTTAGTGCCCCCATTTTTGATTGCACCTCATTAATAGCCTTTTTGATTTCGACTTGGTTAGATTTTAGTTCTTTTATTTCTCTGGAGAGGGTTTCTCTAATAACTTCCATGCTTTTTTCAAGCCCAGCTAGTATCTTTAAAGTGATGATTCTGAACTCTAGTCCAATATCGTACTAATGTCCATATTGAGTAGGTCCCTGGCAGTCAGTACTACCTCTTGTTCTTTTGTTGAGGTGATTTTTTCCATCTTGTCATTTTGTCCAGAGGAGAATAGATGAATGAGAGAACAAAATGCTAACAGGGTAACAACATCCCCAGAAAATATACTCTAAACAAATCAGAAAAGACCTGAAACTGGGGGAAAAGAAAGGGAAAGAAATAAAAAAGAAAAAGAAAAAGATAAGAATAAACAAAAACAGAACAAAACAACAAAAAAAAACAGAATATGATCAAATATGATCAGGTTGGTGCATAGATCAGTGCCACACACTAGATTTTGGGTGTATTTTGGTCTGTTAGAAGAAAGTGCCTCCCAAAATTTTAAAGAAAGAAAAGCTTATATATGTACAAAAATAAGGGTTGATACGATGAAGGGATGGAATATGACTGTAATGTTGAAAATTATAAAAAATTTTATAAAAGGATTTGATAAGTTGTTTGAAAAAAGAAAGAAGAGGATTATAAAAAAGAAAAAAAAAGGGAGAGAATGTGATAAGAAGGAGACTAGAACAAAGCCATACACTAGAGATTTAGGGTATATTTTGATCTTTTAGAAGAAAGTGTATCTCAAAATTTTAAAGAGAGAACAACTTATATGTATATGACAAAAATAAGGGTAACTACTCTGAAGGGATAGCATATGACTCTAAAAATGAAGAATAAAAATGTTTTTCCAAAAAAGGGATTGATAAGATGTTGGTTGAAAAAGGGAAAAAGAAAAAATAAAAAAAAAAAAAGTTAAAAAAAAAATTAACTTTTAAAGACTACAGAATCATGGTAAAAAAAGCTATGAATTCTATGTGCAGTATTCCCCTAGCGCTGGAGTTCTGCAGTTCTCATTGATTGGTAAACTTGGTCTTGGCTGGCTGTTCTTCCTGATCTTCTGGGGGAGGAGCCTGCTGCCGTGGTTCCCAAATGTCTTTGCCAGAGGCGGAATTGCCCCACCCTTGCCCAGTCAGGGCTAAGTAGTCTGCTCGTGTTTGCTCTCAGGAGCTTTTGTTCCCTGCAAGCTTTCCATGCAGCTTTGGAGGACGAGAGTGAAAATGGCGACCTCCCAATCTCTGCCCCCAAGGAGCCAAGAACTCAGAGCCCCGCCCCTCAGTGAGCCCCCAGGGAAAAGCAGTCAATCACTCCTGTCTCCCCAGTCTCTGGCCGCACTCCGTGCTCACCCGGCCTGTGACCGAGCGTTTCTATCTCTGGCACCCGACCCTGTGTGGAGTCTCCAAACCCAGCACATCCCTGTGGTGCGCTCCCACGCCGCTCCTCCCAGGGGAGGAATGGGAGTCTCCCCGGATCTGCTGCTTGTTGGGTCCCTGCTGGAAGAGCAGTGCCTCGACTGTGCTTTGGATCACAGTTTATGGCAACCACGAGCTGAGAATCCACTCCTCAGCTCTGTCTCTGCATCCGGCTTCCCTGCTCTGATACCTTGGAGCTCTGCCGCACTCAGGCACCCCTGGTCTTTCTGTGACCCTGAGGGTCCTGAGACCACACTGTCCCAGCGAGGGTTCCACCCCCCGCTTAGCCACTGGAGCGATGTCCCTCAGACTAGCAGGCTTCTAAAAGTTTCAATTTTGTGCCCTGCGGCTCTGTCACTTGCCAGTAGTGGCCCACGGAGGCCCCCGCCCCCGCCGTCTGTCCTCCCGAATATCGCCTCAGATTCACTTCTCCGCACTTCCTACCTTCCAGAAAGTGGTGGCTTTTCTGTTCAGAGAGTTGTTGCTATTCTTTTCTTCGATCTCCTGTTGAGTTCGTAGGTGTTCAGAATGGTTTGATCCCTATCCACCTGAATTCCTGAGACCAGGCGAAATCCAGGTCTCCTACTTCTCCGCCATCTTGCTCCCCTCTCTACAACCTGGTTTTTAAACCATTGGTAGCTTGAGCTTGAATTTAGTCATAGTGGGAATATTTACACAACAGAAATCAGAAATCTGCAATTATTTAATCTGATTCATATTAGGACCTCACCCCTCCACTCGTGTAGTAACTTTACCTGCATACCAATCGTTAATGGGTTTCTTTGCCAGGTTACTGTCAGCGTTCAGTATCTTGACCTAAAAAGTGGTTATACAGGTGTTCATTTTATACCAATTCATTAAGTTGTACATTTACATCTTCTGTATGTAAAAAAAACAGGGTTTTTTTTGAGATAGCACGAGCAGATGGGGAGGGGCAGAGAGAGAGGGTGAGAGTATCTTAAGCAAGCTCTATGCTCAACACAGAGCGGGATGCAGGGCTCAATCTCATGATCCCGAGCTAATGACCCGAGCCAAAATCAAGAGTCAGATGCTTAACCAGCTGAGCCGCCCAGGCTCCCCCACAGTGAAAATCATTTTTAAAAAATTAATACCAAGTGTTGGTAAGGAAGGAAAGGGTGTTTTGTACACTATTGACTATAGTGGAGCCAAAAATGTAGAGGGCAGTCTGGGAAATGAGAAAGAGATTTCTTTTTCAAGAGTAGATGGAATGGATTGTTTGAGTAATAATTTGCACGTAAATATTTATTGAGTGAATAAAAGATGTTCTATATTATACATATAGGGATTTTTATTTTAAGACATATAAAGAAGCTATATAAATCCTCATTGCTTCAAGAAAGGCTTGATATTTAAGGGCTTTCGTAGTTCTAGTTACATAGTTAAAGGTATAATTTAGTTATTGTATACTATGTATATTATATATGTTATATATATTCTATATATATATTGAATAATCTCATTTATTGGTAATTAAATATTTGCAATTAATTACTTTGAAATTTAGGTGTTATGGAATTGATATGTACACTTTAACTATTCACATTCATTTTCATTTATTGACTCGAGAATTTTTTGAGTTTCCACTATAATATGTATTTGGTATATACAAGTTACAAGGGGAAAAAATGCTGCAAAGCAAATAATTACAATATAGTGTCACTTTTTCTGCGTTTTGTTGTATAATGTGTGGTGTGAAAATGGAGATGGTCTTTAAGTGAAGAAAGGTTAATTGAAAATGAAAGAAATGTTGGGAAAACTTGGATTTGGGGGAAAAGGGAACTTATTAATTTAATAAAAGTAGGAAAAGTTATTTATATGAACACTTGATGATTATACACTTATGAATGGATGTTACGATGTTATAATTTTTTAAAAAGTAATTCTTTTCCACAAATCTGACATTTGGTGAATAATTTGAAATTACCAAAATCTGAAAATTAATGTTTGAATCCTCTGATATAATTGAAATGGTATAGCATTAATACTAACAAATATTATAATCCTAATAAATACAACTTGTAAAGAATTCCATAGTATTCCAACATAATTGCATTAAGCTTATTTAGTATCATGAGGTTTTTTTTCCTTTTTTTTTTTCTTATGTTTTCTGGTTTATTCTAGATGGTCCCCGGCCATCACAAAAGGAAATTATATCACTACGGGCATTTATGCTACTTTTTCTGAAACAGCTCATACTAAAGGTAAAATAATTTTGCATTATTTAGAACTGCAATATATTAGATGAAGAGGAATTTTTGGCATTGTTTAAAATCAATATTGTAAAATTAGCAGTAACTATTTTTAATTTATGAATAGCTTTCAAAATCCTAAAGTAAATCTTATTGTTAACTTTTGTTAAACTTGACTTTTTGTTAATCCTCTTTGAGATCATCCATTTTAAGAGGTATAGGAACTGAACAAGGAACATATGCATAAGATATGAGTATAAAGTTTTATCAGAAAATGGTCTGTGTACCTGTATGAGAAGACTTAACATTATGTATTTTATCACAGTAGGATTTTTAAAAGATTAAGATAAAGAAAAATGGAAAATAAAGGTAAAATATACATCAATTGGTTCTATAAAGTTTTGCATTATTTTAAGAAAAAAATAAATGGTTAGAAAATAATATGAATACAGTTAGATCAAAATATACTAACTTTTGATAGTGATGGTCAGTCAAATATTAGCCTTAAAAGACTAGATACAGGTTTCCAAATATTTACTTACTTAAATGGAAATAATATAGTCTATGAATTATGAAATATTTAAAGATTTTAATGAAAACATCACTACTTTTAAGTTGTTCTTATTTTTTTTAAATGATCATTTGATGCCTGTCTTTAAAGTTTTAGATTTAAATAATATATATATTTTTAAAATTAGGATCGAGGGGTCAAGGAAGATGAACTTCAGAGTATATTAAATTACCTACTTACCATGCATGAGGTAAGACATGGTCTGGGTCTTCTATTTTAATTATTTTATGCAAAGTACTAGAATAAAATATTAACTAAAGAAATTTTTTTTTTTGGTGATCCTTATTATGCAGGATGAAAATATTCATGATGTGTTACAGTTACTAGTGGCTTTAATGTCAGAACACCCAGCCTCAATGATACCAGCATTTGATCAAAGAAATGGAATAAGGTATGATTATAATATTAGTATTACTAGTAGACTTTAATTGAGTACAGTTGTGCTTTCTAGAATAACTCCTACTCTAGGAACTTTTGAATAAATACAGCAAAATCTTACACGCAAGAAGGGAATAAATGGAGAAAGCTAGTATTAATCTTCTAATACTCCAACTGATGAACTGTTTAAAGAATGGGTCTTGGTCTCAAGAAGAGTAATTAAATTGTGATGCTGTAGTAAAGATATTTCAATTAGTGTGAAGAACAAATATATATATATATATATTTTTGCAGGAAGACAAGAAACATGGTATATTTCAGCAAAAGAGAGCACAGGAAAATTGTATGAATTTAGGCTCAAGAACTAGATAGTGGCCAGATTTGGAAGATACTGGCCACATAATAGAAAGAGGTTTAGATTTTTTTCTGTTTATGATGAAATAAAGTATTTTGAATAGGGTACTGAATTGCTCAGATTTCCATTTTGTTAGATTTACAGTCGGCAGTGTGGAAAATGAACTGGAGAGGGATAAAACTGATGTAGCAAAATAAGTAGAGAGATTATTTTATTCATCAGTATTAGGGATGATGAGTTAGGACAGTGACAACGTAGTTGGAGCAAGAGGACAAAACCAAAAGAGTTTGAAGACTAAGTTTAGTTAGAATGATTGTAAGTAATTATGTAGGTAAGTGAAAAATAGTTCCGTGATTAGTATTCTTATGAACTTCAGCCTATAATCTAGCCCCTTAGGGATTCTCCTTTTTAATTTTTCTGAAGTCTGAATTATTGGATGAAGAGGAAATCTAAGTTATGCCATGTGCAACTCAGTGAACTTCCACAGGTTGTAAAAGAATTTGGAAATAATATACCTACAAAAGGATTTTATTAGTGCTTCTTTTACTTGGCCATTTATATGAACAAATGACAGTTTTCTAGATTTGAAGGACTTCTTTCCAAATCAGAGAAGCAATCACATCATTTCTATTGGATGTTCTGTTTGAGTTATCACTGTGATCTTTGAGTTTACAAGCCATGGAATTGCTACTCTGTTTGAAGAAGAGGATTACACATTTAATTATTAAGAACTATAAATATTTTCTTACTATGAGGTTGAACTATATGAAATTGCTGATACTTAACTGTTTACTAAATAATGGCATATTTGGTTCAACCTAATCATATAATACAGTTATACTTATTCTTAAAATATATTTAGATTGAAAAATTAGTATCCTTGACCTTAGATCCTAGTATCTCTTTTATTTATTGTATCAACTGATAAGTGAATCAATTAAAATTGTCCTCATCATCCTTGTGAATGATACCAACCTTAGATTGGTTAATATGAAATTCAGACACAAAATTCTTTATTACTTTGACAGAGTGAAAATACGATCTTATAAAGGAGAATGATATTTGGTTAGATCTTTAGGGGACTGAAATAGTGATTTATATGTATAGTATGGGTGGAATGATTAGACATAATGAATACCAAGGCCTGGTTGCTCATGATTGAAACCTGCTAAACATGTCCTGTTGTTACCAGTGTGTTCAAAACAGTGACAAAGATGGAAGGTTTTCTCCTTCAGTTTCTCCGTTTCAAAAAAAATGTGGAGAATGTAGGCTTTGACTAAAGATACGGAAAAAATAGGCTTATTAGATAGAACACTTAAAGGTCTGTATCTTAGAAAGAGAGATACTCAAGGATAGCAGTTATATATAAAATATTTTCTGGGGAAAATTCTGATAAATTGTAATTTATATACACTAACAACTGAACACAAAGAATGAACTTAATTCTGGTGACATTTTAACTGGCTTTAAGAAAGACCATGTGATAATACAACATTGAACTGAGCAGCTAAAAATGTGATATTTTTATATCTGAAAATCTTACAAAAAAGAATACATAAGTACTTGTCTCAACTAATTTAGATCATTTGCTGGCTTAATATAGTAAGCTCAAGCAGATTAATTAGGATTCACCTATCTTATGATATTTCAGGTAAACAGTCATTAACTGATATGTCAGTAAATTTCTTAGGCTGTGAGCTTTTACTTTGGTTCTCAAGATTATTTTTACTGTTAAATGTTCTTTCTCATGATTTCCTGAACAGTTCTTTTTCTTACGTGTATAACTTTCCTATTCTCATACTTTTTTTTTTTTAATTACTGATCATGGTTCATAAAAGTTCTGAAGATAGATTTCAATGTAAATACATATTTAGGAATGTGAGGCTTTTGAAAAAAATCATCTTCTAAAGGAAATAGTAACTCTAATGTTTATCTCAGTCTCTTCTTCAGTAGAGTAACTCACAAATAAAAAGCAATATCGGGCGCCTGGGTGGCTCAGTTGGTTAAGCGACTGCCTTCGGCTCAGGTCATGATCCTGGAGTCCCGGGATCGAGTCCCGCATCGGGCTCCCTGCTCGGCAGGGGGTCTGCTTCTCCCTCTGGCCCTCCCCCCTCTCATGTGCTCTCTCTCATTCTCTCTCTCTCAAATAAATAAATAAAATCTTTAAAAAAAAATTTTAAAAAAGCAATATCAACAATGTATTTTCTTTTTTAGTAGTATAAGCCACTGTTAAAACAGATGTGACTAGCTTTAAGTAATTTGTTCCCTTTTGTTAATGTCACTGAAACGATATAAAAATTATACTGTACCTACTAATACCAACTTTTTGTTTAGCCTCAATTACTTCATCTTGAAGCATAAAATGACACTTTATTTTTTAAAAAGACGTAATACAATAAAACACATCCTAATTTTATAGTCACCACTACCACCTTCAAAGAACTTTCTTAAATTCTAGAATTAGTTGCAAAAGAATATAGTTATTATTGTTCCCTACTACCTTATAGAAAAAATATTTACTTTTATGTTTTGGAATAAACACAAGATAAAAATTTTTAAATATTTATGAAAATTATAATGGATATAGCCCTGTTCTTATATTCAAATGACTGTATATATTAGGTTGGGTTATATGTTAGTAGAGACTTCTTTGCTCCAAGTAATAGAAAACTTCTCAAACCAATAAGTAAAAACAGAATAATGTGTTTGTTATAGAAATCTCATTAAGGTAAGAACAAGGAATTGGAAAGCTATAAGGAAACAGCTTTGCTTTCTCTGCTACTTCCTATATGGTCGCTTTATTCTTTTGTGTGTAGACTCATCTCTGTGAACAAAACAAGGCTGCCTTATAGTTTCTGTTTTAAATAATTTTCTAATTCAAGAGCCCAAAAAGTACTAGATATTGTTTCTCAGATCTCACTCCAAATGCTCAGAAAAGAGAAATAATTGGGCAAGTATCTGTCCATGGTCCAATTAGCTATAAACAAGAAAAAAAGGTCATCAAGAAGAAATGTCAGGGGCAGTTCTAACAGAAGGGGAAATACAGCCTAACTAAGCATGTATCTTAAATTAGAATTTTTTTTTTCAATATGCTAGAAGGCAATACTTATGAGCAACAAATCACTTTGAACTTTTGAGTATTTATTTGAAGGCCAAGTTTAAAGAAATATTAGTAAAATGTGCTAATTTTTAATTTTTCCAAAGAATTTAAAATCCTGAAAGGTACTTTGTATTTTTTATATTTATAATTCATTGTAAAGTATATAGTGCTTATATTTTTAATATTTGTAAGTGCTTAAAATGTTATTTATTTCTGCATTTTTTTTAGAGTAATCTACAAATTATTGGCTTCTAAAAGTGAAAGTATTTGGGTTCAAGCTCTGAAAGTTCTGGGATACTTTCTGAAGCATTTAGGTCACAAGTAAGTTGATGTTTTTCATAAGGAATTGTGGAAATACCTATTGAAATTATATTTTTAGTAGTTTCATATCTAATGGAACATGAAATTTGACTTGAATAATCTTATAGCAGAAAATAATAGCTTCCTGTTGTAAAAGTTGTAAAACTGTTTTATAAAAGAATGTTTATTAATAGTAGATTATAGAACAAATTCACAATTTAAGTAATATAGTTTATTTTTGTTTGCTGAAAGAAAATACTGTTCATTTTAAAGATGTAAGAAAATATTTCATCAAATAAAACAAAACACTTAAGGATATGATTTTAATGAAGTTTCCTGACAGGGAATACCATGTATATGAGAGTTGCTCTTTTGCTTACATGCTAAGTCAGTATTTTATTATTTGTATTTTTTTTCTAACATTGAGGCTTATTGATTATTTTTGTGATTTAAATATCCTGGAATATTTCTTCTTTCCCTAAAGTCCAGAATTTAGATACTTTTAAATGTCACTTGCTGATATAATGAATGTTTTTCATATTATGTTGTCCGGTGCAAAATTATTCTTTTTAAAATTCATTTTCTATACAAATGAGCCCAAGAAAGTATCATTTAATTATTGATAGATGGGGTTCCTCTCAAAATCTCACTGTTGCCATTTCTTTTTGGTGCTTAAATTTACGAAGAGTTTATTGATAACACTGATGTGAAAACTACACAAGATCCAGATAAGACATCTCTAACATGCTAAATAGTTTGAAAGACTAGATTGCTTTTTATTTTGGTACCAAATCAATAGTCAAGTAAAGGAGAATAGACATATTACAAATATAGGAAATAGTTCAACAAAGCCTGGATTGTAGGAAAGAATTATGAATATATGAGGAACTGTAAATGTACTAGTTGGTTGAATACTGAGAGTGAAAGCACATGTACTTTTAATATTAAGAGAGAAGGACTACTCATGTAACTGGTTAAGTAAAAGAAATTGACTAGGAGAAATTAAAGAAAGGATTCTAGCCCTAGATGCAACCTCTTAAAAATTGTTAAGAAAACACATTTAAAAATATAGCAATGTGGAAAAGATAAGCAAAACTAACCTGCAGATAAGAACACTCACTGGAAAAATACTGTTATAGAATACATAATAATTGTGATTAGAAATTTTACTGTAAGTTTAAAAAGTAAGGAATGAATTGCTCTGAGGAAGGATTACTACAAAGCAGAATTTCAAGAAGTTGGAAGACATGGTAGGGTAACACAGAAGTGTTGGATCATGGACTAACAAAACTTTGGAGGAAAGTTTCTATTTTTGTTGAAGAAAAAAAAATTTATACAAATAAAAATGAAATCAGAGGAAGCCTAAAGGAAGATAAATTGTGTGGTTGGCATAGTAAGATACACAGAAGATAAAAATGAAAAGAAAGCAAATAATATGTATGGATGGAAATATAAGAGTTTAGAAGGATCAAAGAGAAAATGATTGATATAGAAAGCACAGAAATTCCAACAATGGTGTAAATTGAGTTCCCAAATAAGAAAAGCAGAACAATGGAACTAAACAAATATTTAAAGCTATAATTCAGTGAAGTCCTAATGTAAGATTTTGCCATCCATATTAAAAAGTCAGGCTGTGTACCAGGAAGAATTTTCCTAGAATGGTCAGCATGAAAGTAAACTATTGGATTTAAATTAAGTCAAGAATCGTTTTTCAGCAGTGTGCAAATAGGGGGAAATTTGAGTTGGGCTTTAGACTTTTCTACAGTGTTTTTCAATAAAGAAAACATAGAGCAACACCCATAGGATATTGAAGTAAAGAAAATGGGAGCCAAAGTATCGTTTAACTAAAAAGGATGCTGCCAAACAATTTTTAACTCTACAAGGACTTGTTTTTCTGAATAATTATTGAGAAAATTTCTGGGGACAAAGTTCAGCTAATCAGGATGACTGGACACACTATAGCTAAGTACTACTGGTGAACACTGAATGAATTTAACGGTGTAACTAGCCTAAAACAAACGTTTGAATTAGAGTGACAGACCAGAATTTACTTTTATAGGCCCTATTAATGCAGAATTGCTACAGTTATAACAAATTGGGAAAGGACTGAGGAAAGACAGAAAGTAGAGTAAATCCAAAGAGTCAAAGGTTATCCATAAGAAGCTTACAAATGAAATATTAGGAACACAGGCTTACTGACTAAAATTAGATGACAAAGGAGAGATGAAAAATTAAGAGTAAATATATTGAATTTATCATTGCTCATAATGGGGAAATACACTTTCTAAACACATAGAGGCCTTCTTATTCCTTTACAGTTAAAGAGATAAGAAATTTGGCAAAATTATAATGCTTTCAAGATATTAAAGAACTGTATAAAAAAAGCTGAGAATAATATGTGTAATGGAATCTTTAAAAACCTATTAAATATGACATATCTAACACCAAACATCTGCCATAAAAATAAATGAAAAAGTTTTTGTATTTTAAGGAAAAAAAAGTTCATCACAGTAATAAAATGCAGATCTATAAGCAAGAAACATACTAAAATAAAGTGATTTAGAAAGGCTGAAAATTAAAGGATACCTAAAGGTTATACCACATATATACAAATGAAAAAAGCAGGAATCATGATCTTAGCATTGGAAAAATTAGAAGTCAAGCCAGAAAGCAATAAATAACATTAAGAAGGACACACAATGTTAAAGGGTGAAACTTTCATGAAAAGGAAATTATAGGAGAAATAATACAACTACCATTAGTTTAAAACATTAAAATGATTTTTATTTCACCTATCTTGGTTCATAAAAAATCAAGGGGTAAAGTAACATAAATAACAAGGTAAATCTGTTTAATATAGTTTGAAGTCTATATCATGTTAATAAAGAAAATAACTTCACTGCCATGGAAAATTTATGAAAATTTGACACGACATAGCAGACATCAAAGAAAAATTCTAAAACATAAAAACAAAACAGATAAGGTTGTCTTATTAACATACAGTAAAAGAAAATAGGAACAAAATCTGAAACCAAAATTTCTTCTACCTAGAAATTTAAAATTTATTAAACAACTTTTGTGTCAAAGAGAAGATGCACACAAAATGCAGAATTTTTTTCAGGATTTTGTTTTATTTTATTTTTCATCATGGTAAGTGTACTCTTTAATCCCATCCCCTATTTTCCCCATCCCCCTCACCCACCTCCCCTCTGGTAACCATCAGTTTATTTTCTATAGTTTAGAGTCTTGGTTTGTCTCTCTTTTTTTTCCTTCGCTTGTTTGTTTTGTTTCTTAAATTCCACATATGAATGAGATCATATGGTATTTGTCTTTCTCTGATTTATTTTGCTTTGCATTATACTCTCTAGCTCTATCCATGTTATTGCAAATAGCAAGATTTCATTTTTTATGGACAAATAATATTTCATTGTGTATATATACCACATCTTCTTTATCCATTCATCTATCAGTGGACACTGGGCTGCTTCCATAGTTTGGCTATTGTAAATAATGCTGCAGTAAACATAGGGATGCATGTATTCCTTTTTGTATTTTTGGGGTAAATACCCAGCAGTGCAATTCCTGGATCATAGTACTGTTCTGTTTTTAATTTTTTGAGCAAATTCCATGCTGTTTTCCACTGTGGCTGCACCAGTTTGCATTCCCATCAATAGTGCAAGAGGGTTCCTTTTTCTCCACATTCTCACCAACACTTGTTTCTTGTGTTTTTGATTTTAGCTATTCTGACAGGTATGAGATGATACCTCATTGTAGTTTTGATTTGCATTTCCCTGATAATGAGTGATATTGAATATCTTTTCAAGTGTGTGTTGGCCATCTGTATGTCTTCTTTAGAGAAATGTCTGTGCATGTTTTCTGCCCTTTTTTTTTTCTTCTGCCCATTTTTAATTGGATTATCTGTTCCTTAGGTTGAGTTATATCAGTTCTTTATATATTTTGGATATTAACCCTTTATTGGATATGTCATTTGTAAATATCTTCTCCCATTCTGTGGGTTGCCTTTTAGTTTTGTTGATTGTTTCCTTCGCTGGGCAGAAACTTTTTATTTTGCTGTAGTCCCAATAGTTTATTTTTGCTTTTATTTCCCTTGCCTCAGGAGACATATCTAGGAACTTGTTGCTATGGCTGATGTCAGAGAGATTATTACATGTCTCTCTTGTAGCAATTTCATGGTTTCAGGTCTCACATTTAGGTCTTTAATCAATTTCGACTTTGTTTTTGTGTATGATGAAAGAAAGTGGTCCAGTTTCATTGTTTTGCATGTGGCTTTCCAGTTTTTCTAACACCATTAGTTGAAAAAGCTGTCAGTTTCCCACTGTATATATTCAGTCCTCCTTTGTTGATTACAAAATCAATGTAAAGAAATTTGTTGTATTCCTATACACTAAGAATGAAGCAGCAAAAAGTGAAATTAAGAAAGCAATCCCATTTACAGTTGTACCAAAACAATAAAATATCTAGGAATAAAACTTAACTGAAGAGGTGAAAGACCTGTACTCCAAAAACTATAAAACACTGATGAAAGAAATTCAAGAATATGCAAAGAAATGGGAAGGCATTCCATACTCATGAGTTGGAAAAGCAATATTGTTAAAGTGTATCACTCAAAGCAATCTACAGATTTAATGCAATCCCTATCAAAATACCAAAAGCATTTTTCACAGAACTAGAACAAATAATCCTAAAACTTGTATGGAACCACAAAAGATCAGACCCCAAATGGACAAAGCAGTCTTGAAAAAAAAAAAAAAAAACTGGAAGTATTACAATTCCAGATTTCAAATTATATTACAAGGTGGTAGTAATTAAAACAGTATAGTACTGGCATGAAAATAGATACATAGATCAATAGAATACAATGGAAAACCCAGAAATAAGCCCACAATTATATGCACAAACTGCAGAATATTTTAAAAAAAACAACTTCAAGAAAACCTATGAGATACAGGTGAAGAAGTGCTTATGGGAATATCCATAGTTATAGAGCAATAAAAAGAAAATACAGAAAAAATTAAAATGTATAAGTTAGGAAAAGAATAACCAAATAAATGGAAGGTAGTAATTAATAAATAGAAAAGTAGGAATTAATGATTCAGGACACAGAAAGTCATTTAAAAAGCTGATTTTTTAAAACTCATGATACAGATGGATAAATCATCATTAAGCAACTCAAGAAAGGGCAAAAGTATGAATGTACAAAATAAATTACAATTTCCATAATTAATATACAAACTGAGAAAATTAAAAGAATTTCATATAATTTTGCCCAGCTTTTCCTAGAAATTGATAAGACAACCTAATAGAAAAAAAGAAAAGGATATCAATGAATGGTTGGCTCATAGAGGAGAATATGCACGGCACATAAACATTTGAAAAGAATGGAGTCCTACTTGTAATAAGGGAAATACAGAGACGCTGGGTGGCTCAGTTGGTTAAGCGCCTGATTTTGGCTCAGGTCATGATCCCAGGGTCTTGGGATCTAGTCCCCCATCGGGCTCCTTGCTCAGCAGGGAGCCTGCTTCTCCCTCTTCCTGCTGCCCCCCCTGCTTGTGCTCTCTCTCTGACAAGTAAATAAATAAAATCTTTAAAAAAAGGGGGTGGGAGCGAATCTAATCTGAAACTAAAGTAACACATCGATATATTAGATTGGTTATGGGGGCAGCAAGCATTCTCACATATTGCTAACTGGAGCATAAATTAGTATAGTCCCATTTGGAATGCAGTGTTAGTTTTGATCAGTGTCTGTCAAAATTACAAATAAATATACTTTTTAACCCAGCAGTTTATCGCTTATACCCATGTGAAAACATGACTCTTCAGAGTTATTCATTGTTCTGTTGTTTATAATCATAAATGTTAGGAGAAATCTTAAATTTCCATTAATAGGGGATTTGTTAAATAATGTATGGCTCATTCATTAAATAGAATGCCATGCAGTTGTAAAACAAAACTGATGAGATAACTCTTAGTATATTGATATCACAATTACATTGTTGCATGATTAAAAACAAATAGTATAGATGAGTATGTACTGGGTGTGATTTTGTATAAAAAAGAGGATATAAGAATTTAGCACTTCCTATATTACATTAAGAAAATCTAGAAGGATATGTAAGAAACAAGAAACTAAGAACAGTGGCTCCTAGGGGCGCCTAGGTGGCTCAGTCAGTTAAGCGTTTGCCTTCAACTCAGGTCATGATCCCAGTGTCCTGAGATCAGCCCTCACATTGGGCTCCCTGCTTCTCCCTCTCCCTCTATTGCTCCCCACTGCTTGTGCTTTCTCACTCTCTCTGTCAAATAAATAAGATCTTAAAAAAAAAAAAAAAAGAACAGTGGCTCCTCATGGGGAGTTGATAGAAATGAAGGTGGATGTGGATCAATTTAATTTTTTAACCATGTGAATGTTAACCTATTGATATAATTTTTAATAATAACATTGTTTAGAAAAAACTACAAATATTTTTAAAATACAAGCAACTTAAAATCTTGGAAGAATTTTCATTCACTATTTTATTGATGGAGTTGAATTGAATAGAATCAATGACTGATTAGTTAAAATGAGGCGTTCTTGATTGGTGCAATCATGTAAAAGGACTGAGGTAACACTGAATATAAGTGTTTTCTTAACTACTTAGCTACCCAGGGGATTAAGTCCAAATGATTTCTATCAATATGCTAATAAAATTAAATCTAAATATAAAATATAACATTTAAAGCAAAGTATGTATTAGTTGATGGTTAATAGAGATAATGGTTAGTAAAATACATGCAATTCATTGCCTTTCAATTTGGACTGCATAGGTTTGGATCCTGGCTTAGTCACAAATTTTCCGAATAGTTTTGGAAACATCCTTGAGCCTCAATTTTTACCCTATAAATGAGTAAAACCATACTGCTTCCCTCACTGAGTTTTAAAGTAGATTTAAGATGGTTAATCACAGTATATTGCAATGTGATAATTTAAATTGTTAGCAAAAAGGTAATAGGTACAATTTAACATGTAGTTCTGATAAAAGCAGAATGTATCTTCCATATGATATTTATCTTAAATATAAAACTTAAGTATGAAATACTAGCAGCATTCAGATCAGTGAGATAAGTGTTTCTACTATAATTATTACTATTAATTATTGTTTAAGATGTGAAAAAATAAAACAATTATTAGGGAAGAGGAAATAGGTAGTATTTATAAAGAGTTTGAGTATATAACTAAAAACATATGAAAATCATCTCTAAAACTGTTAAGAAATGAAATATCACACAACCTCAGTGTCTAATTTGTGTACAGAGCAATTGTCTGGCAGGGAATCTGAGATGGGTCCATAGATGAAGCTAAACTGAGTCTGGTGGGTTGGTCCCTTGTAATGCCTAGTTTATAATTTCTATCAAGTGCCTGGAATACAGGTTGTTAGATCCATACACTTTGTCGGCTGAACTAGAGATAGGTTTGAAATCTATCATTAAAATTGAGAAGTCTGTTCCCAGCAGTATATACAGCTACTCTTCCCTCCTGAGGATGGAACTTAAATCTCTCCTTGAGTGTGAGATGGACTTACTGACTTGCTTCTAAAGGATAGTGAAACCTGGCAGTGATTTTCACTATTAATTAAGGCTAACATCAACAGTCATACATCATGTTGATGCCATGTATTTCCTGATACGATGTGATGAAAAAGGCACTTCATCTCTGTGGTATTCTTCTAAAAAAAATAACCCAAGTCTAGTCCAGAGGAAACATCATACATCCCCAAATTGAAGGATATTCTATAAAACACTTGACCAATACTCTTCAAAATTGTTGAAGGGCATGAAAAAAAAAGGAGTGCGAAACTACTGCAGATCAGAGGAGTTTAAGGAGATATGATGACTAAATTTGAGGTAGTATTCTGGATTGGATCCTGAACAGAAATAGGACATTAGGGAAAACTGGTAAAATATGAATAAAAGTCTATAGTATAGTTAATAATATTGTATCTGTGTTGATTTCTTAATTTTGACATATATATCATGATGAGATAAGATATTAACATATGGGGAAGCTGGATGAATAATATATGAGAACTCTCTGTACTATCTTTTTAACTTTTCTGTAAATCTTAAAAATTTCCAAAATAAAAAGCTACATAAAAGTGAGAAACTTGGGGCATCCCCAGTTAAGCATCCCAACTCTTGATTTCATCTCAGGTATGATCTCAGGGTCATGAAATCGAGCACCGCGTTAGGCTCTGTGCTCAGCAGGCAGTCTGCTTAAAATTCTCTCTCTCCCTCTGCCCCCCTAAAATGAGAACCCTAACTTAGATGTATGCTTGAGGAGAAAGCCAAACTGTTCTTTCATGTAAGTGGTCTGATTACGGTTATCCTCAGAACAGAATCTAACAAATGATTCAGATAGATGACCAAAATGCCTAAATGGCTATACTGTAATACGGTTATGGTAATTTTAGCTTGTACAAATTTTAAAACACATGTTATTTGAATGTTCACTGTGGAAATAAAAATTCTCAACCAAGTATATTTATCTGATGTCTTAACTTCAAACCCTGTAACTTCTGGGTGAATTCTCCATAATTCATACTGTAAATAGATCAACTTACTGTCTATAGTGTTAGCCTGTTATACATTGACAGTTGTTTAACCTAATGGTTTATTTCTTTTTGGACTAGTTGAATTAGTCCAGTTTTTCTGGCAGAACCAGTTGTCTCTTTACAAAAAGTAGTGATGTAGGTTCTGGGAGTATGAGAATTGGAAATAAGTTTCCTTCCCATTTATTCTCAACTCTAAGCTATTTGGCTTTCTTCAGGCAAATGTTGGTTCCTATGTGTATCTGGGGTAGGAACAGAGAAAATAAGATAACTGGTGACGGGTTTTCTTTCCCATGGGAATGACAAGCAGCTGAAGAACTATGTTAGAAGCCTAAGGAAAAGACTAAAAAGCAGCAAATCTTGAGGGATCGCTTTGCTCTGGAAGATCTCTGCCTCTTATACTCTCTCCTCTGCCTCCCCCTCCTTCCTGAGTAATGTTAACATTGACTTCTATGTAAGTGACCACCAGGCCAAGAGGTACCTGAAATGATGGAATAAATCTGCCCTGTCCTTGAACTTGTGGGAGTATGGTGGCTTGGGATGCTGGCTCAGGACTTACAGCAAGCTAAGTTTTGTACTACAGATCAGTATACTTAAAAGGTCTTCTGCCTTACAACACCTGCAGGGATTCCATCACGTAAAAATCACAGCAGTGAGATCTGACCTCAACTGTATAAAAATGAAAAATAACAACTCATTAAAGGCTAGTAGCCAGAAACAGAAGATAAGGGAGAATCATCAAAATATGTACTCACTGAAAGAGAACTAGTGGTGGAGGCTATGGTGGAACCTTTGAATTTTATTTTTAGAAAGAGCAATTGAGATTCAAGTAGAGCATCAAAAATCATAATCTGCCTTGTTAGCTCATGATTTGTTTTCCAGTTTATCCAAATTAGCGGACTGGAAGTTCCCAAAGCATGGACCAAAAATATAAAGTGAAAGAAAAGATAAAGATATACACAATAGGAGACTAAATGTGAATAATAAGAGTTCTTGAAGGAGAAAAATAATGGGTATAACAGGATATCCTGAAACACTTCGTACTACTAAAAATTTATAAATTTTGGATATAATACAACAAAAATCCTTTCAGATGTATAGCTGAGCACACAAAAGTAGGTAAATTTTTACATGCCAAAAATGAAAACCAAGCATAATAGAAGAAATAATTCTTAAGAAACAAGATAATATTAAACCATGCAGCTTTAAAAAATAATCAAAAGTAACTTCTGGAAATAAAAAGGTAGTAATTAAAATTAACTCTATGGTCATGTTAAACAGATTAGATAAAACTTAAGAATTGGTGCAGTGCCTGGGTGGCTCTGTCAGTTGGGTGTCTGACTCTTGATCTCAGGGTCGTGAGTTTGGGCCCCATGTTGTGCCTACTTAAAAAAAATAACTTAAGGGGCGCCTGGGTGGCTCAGTTGGTTGGGCGACTGCCTTCGGCTCAGGTCATGATCCTGGAGTCCCGGGATCGAGTCCCGCATTGGGCTCCCTGCTCGGCAGGGAGTCTGCTTCTCCCTCTGACCCTCCTCCCTCTCATGCTCTCTGTCTCTCATTCTCTCTGTCTCAAATAAATAAATAAAATCTTAAAAAAAAAAAAAAAAACTTAAGAATTGGTGAGCTGGAAGATAGAAATGAAGAAATGATGCAGAATGTACCATCAAGAGACAGAGATGACAAGATAGGAGGTTAAGAGATGAAAAAAAAGAATGAAAGTTTTCATAGAATAAAATACCCAGGAATAAATTTAACCAGGGAGATAAAAGATCTATAAACTGAAAGCTGTAAAACATTGATGAAAAAATTGATTAAGAAATAAGAAGGTATTCTGTGAACACAGATTGGAAAAATTGATATTGTTAAAATGTCCATACTACCCAAAGCAATCTACAGATTCAGTGCAATCCTTATAAAAATTCCAATGGCATCTTTCACAGAAATACAACAAATAATCCTAAAATTTATGTGCAACCACAAAAGACCTCAAGGTGCCCAAAGCATTACCCCCTTATGAAGAAGGGATCATGTAGTGCAGGGTCCTGATGCTTCAGGAATGTCTCTGCTGTGTGCTACTTGCTCTCTGTTTTGTCTTGGCTGCTCTATTCTTCAGGCTAGTAATCTGCAGAGGCTCTCCTTGCCTCCTGTGGGCAGTGTTTGGTCTCTGGCCAGAATGTGGTGAATTTTAACTAGTTGTGCTCTGGTTTGATTGTAAAATAAGACCTGACACCAACTCCACCAGAACTGAGGTTCTTCACAATTCACTGGTTGGGAGATATAATGTGGGCAGACGTTTGTGCTGGTCTTCTGAGGGAGAGGCCTGCCTCAATGGGACTGAAGTAAGCTTGACTGAGAAGGACCGAAGTGTCCATCCATCAGTGGATGAATGGACAAAGAAGTTGTGGTGTACACACACACACACATACATATACAGTGGAATATTATTCAGCCATAAAAAAGAATAAAATCTTGCCATTTGCAATGATATGGATGTAGCTAGACAGTGTTATGCTAAGCGAAAGAAGTCAGTCAGAGAAAGACAAATATATGATTTCACTCATGTGGAATTTAAGAGACAAAACAAATGAGCAAAGGGGAAAAAAAGTCAAATTGTATTGCAAAGTTATAGTAATCAAACAGTATGGTTCTGGCTTAAAAACAGATGTGGATTAATGGAACAGAGTAGAGAAATAAACCCACATATATGTGGTCAATTAATTTATGACAAAAGAGTGGAGAATCTAGAATGGGGAAAGGACAGTCTCTTCAATAAATGGTACCAGTGGAACTGGACAGCCAAAATCAAAAGAATGAAATTGGACTCCTATTTTGTATTATA
Organism: Neomonachus schauinslandi; assembly: GCF_002201575.2. Taxonomy (NCBI): domain Eukaryota; kingdom Metazoa; phylum Chordata; class Mammalia; order Carnivora; family Phocidae; genus Neomonachus; species Neomonachus schauinslandi. The sequence continues at coordinate 66,755,978 of NC_058405.1, read as the reverse complement.
CACAAACATCAGTTCAAAAGGGATTAAAGACTTGAATGTAAGACTTGAAACCATAACACTCCTAGAAGAAAACACAGCAGTAAGCTCCTAGACACTGGTCTTAGCAATGAATTTTTGGATTTGACACCCAAAACAAAAGCAACAAAAGCAAAAATAAATAATTGAGACTACATCAAACTAAAAAGCTCTTGTACAGCAAAGGAAATGATCAATAAATGAAAAGGCAGCCTGCAGAATGGAAGAAAATACTTTCAAGTTACGTATCCGATGAAGGGTTAATACACAAAAGATTTTAAAAATTCACGCAACTCATATGAAAATAAACAATCTGGTTAAAAATCGTGGGGAGAAGATCTGAAGTTCCAAAGAAGACATACAAATGGCCAATAGGTGAATGAAAAAGGTGCTTAGCATCACTAATTGTCAAGAAAATGCAAATAAAAACCACAGTAGATAGATATCATCTCACACCTTTCAGATGGCTATCATCAAAAATACAAGAGATAACATGTTGGTAAGGATACGGAGAGAAAGGGAACTTTTGTTCACTGTTGGTGTGAATATAAATTAGTTGCAGCCACTATGGAAAACAGTATGGAGTGTCCTCACAAAATTAAAAGTAGAACTACCATATGATCCAGCCATTCTTCTTCTGGGTAGATATCCAAAGGAAGCGAAAGCATTATCTCAAAGAGATATGTACCCTTGTGTTCATTTCAGCATTATTTACAAATAGCCAAGATATGGAAGAAACCTATGTATCCACATTTCCTTTACTCATTCATCTGTTGATGGACACGTAGGTTGTTATATATATTATATATATATATATATATATATATTAACATATATATATTAACATATATATGTAATAGAATGTTATTCAACCATAAAAAGGGAGGAAATTCTGCCCTTTGCAGAAACATGGGTGGATCCTGAGGGCATTATGTTGAGTGAATTAAATCAGAGAAAAACAAATACTGTATGATCTCATGTGTAGAAACTATAGAAAAACCAAACTCATAGAAACAGAACATAGAGGTGGCAAGTAGGGAATGTGGGGAATGGGGTGAATGTAGTCAAAAGGTACAAACTGTGAGTTATAAGACAAATAAGTTCTGGGGATATAATGTACAGCATGGTGACTATAGTTAACAATATTGTATATTTGAAAGTTGCTGAGAGAGTAGATCTTAGAAGTTCTCATCACAGGAAAAACATTTTGTACCTGTGTGGTAATGATGTTAACTCACCTGATAGTGGTAGTCATTTTGCAATTTATACCTATATCAAATCATTATGTTGTACACCTTAAACTACTGCAGTGTTTTATGTTAATCATATCTGAATAAAACTGGGGGTGGAAACAAGTTGATAGGCAGTTATAACAAATGTACCTCTCTGTGGGTGAATGTTGGTAGTTAGAGGAAGCCACAAGTACATGGCATATATGGGGCTAGGGGATATATGGGAACTCTGTGTACTTGCTGCTCAATTTTGCTATACACCTAGAACTACCCTTAAAAAATCTATTTAAAAGAGTGTGTGTGGTGGATAAACAGAGGGAAATAAGAAACTGTTTCCCATAGTGGCTGCAACTAATTTATATTCATACCAACCATGAACAAAAGTTCCCTTTCTTTTTTTTTTTTTTTAAAGATTTTATTTATTTATTTATTTGAGAGAGAGAGAGAAACAGCATGAGAGGGGAGAGGGTCAGAGGGAGAAGCAGGCTCCCCGCTGAGCCGGGAGCCCGATGCGGGACTCGATCCCAGGACTCCGGGACCATGACCTGAGCCGAAGGCAGTTGCTTAACCAACTGAGCCACCAGGTGCCCAAAAGTTCCCTTTCTTTCCATATCCTTACCACATTTGTTTTTCATAAGAAAAATGTTTACCTGTATGTTGGGGGTGGGGACTGTGAATGATGGTATGAGTTGGATGTGAAACATTTCTGTATATTTTTATGTTATTATTTTTTAACAAGGTAAAAGTATTATTTATTTTTAAAGCTAAATGATAAAAATTGGTAGATCAGTATTTAAATAAAATAACATAAGCTTTAACATGAAAAAGTTAATGAGGCTTAAGAGGGGTACGAGGGGTACCATGTAAGGAAAAAGGTACAGTTCACCAGGAAGAGAAAACAATTTCAAATGCATTTATATATAACAGCATAGGGGAGGTACAGAAAGCAAAATTGGCTAAATTTGAAATAGAAATCAAAGTGGTTTAGAGATTTTAACATATTCTTTTTAAAAGAGCAATCACAAAAAAAACTTCACAGTATAAATTTGTACAGAAAATCCAGTGGCTTGATTCATATATACATTCTCTTCAAACACACACAAAACTGTAAAAATTGTCAATTGAAGCCATAAAATTGTCCAGAGATTTAAATTATTGTCATAATGATGACTTCTCGCCCATAGTGCAATTATGCAAGAAATCAATGATAAAAATCAACCTAAGACAATGGAAATGAAAAATTTTAAATAACCCATAACAAAAAATTATTGTAGGGACGCCTGGGTGGCTCAGTCATTAAGCGTCTGCCTTCAGCTCGGGTCATGATCCCAGGGTCCTGGGATCGAGTCCCGCATCGGGCTCCCTGCTCAGTGGGGAGTCTGCTTCTCCCTCTCCCTCTGCTGCTCCCCCCCAATTGTGCTCTCTCTCTCTCTCTGACAAATAAATAAATAAAAATCTTTAAAATAAAAAAAATTATTGTATACATTACAAAATGCTTAGAGTGAAAAATACTGAAAATTTTGTACATTTACACTGCTGAGAGTTGGCCTAAGAGGTAGTGGAGACAACTTACAGCCATAAATATTTTTTATTTTATTTTATTTTATTAATTTTTATTTTTTTATTTTATTTTTTATTGTTTTTAAAGAGAGCACACGCACAGCAAGGGGAGGAGCAGGGAGAGAGGGAGAGAGAATCTCAAGCAGACTCTCTGCTGAGTGCGGAGCCTGATGCAGGGCTCCATCTCAAAACCTTGAGATCATGACCTGAGCTGAAATCAAGAGTTGGACGCTTAACTGACTGGGCCGCTGTTGCACCCCTAGCCATAAATATTTATATTTAAAAAAGAAAGGTTTTTTTACCCCTAGGTTTTATTTTATGCTGACTGTAAGGATAGTTTAATATCAGAATATCCTTTAATTATGATCTCTTTATTAACACATTGAAGAATAGCTATGCAATTACACTAATGGATACAAAAAATTTGAGTAAAATTCAGTACCCATTCATCGTAAGAATTCTTAGGAAACCAGGAACAGATGATTTCTTTAACCTGATAGGGTGTATCTCCTGGAAACTTACCATAGTCCTATTTAGTAAAATATTAGAAGCATTCCCTTTCAATAAATAATAATGAATGAAAGTCTGTTTACACCCTCCCTGTTCAAGATCATAATTGAACAATTTATTGACATTCATAGAACAGTCCACCTAAAGTTAGCAAATGGCTCTCAAGTATAAAATATATTATGGGCTGGACTATAAAACATAAGACAAGTTTCAATAAATTTAAAAGAATTGAGATCAAATAAAATATTTTCTTTGACCACAACAAAATTAAATTAAAAATCAACAGCAGAAAGAGATTTGATAAATTGCCCGACATTTGGAAAGTAGACCATTTCTAAGAACCCCTAGGTCAAAAAAGACTCACAAAGAAAAATAGAAAATGGTTTGATTTGAATAAAACCACAACATATAACATACAACCAGAACATATAACAACTTCCTGAATTCCCATGCATTGCTGATAGGAATGTAAAATACTCCAGCCATGTTCCATAAGGGTTTTCTAATTTCTTAAAAAATGTAACACTTACCAGATACCCTAGCATTTCCATGCTTGGGTATCTACTCAAGAGAAATGACACCATATGTTCACACCTATAATTGTGCATGGACGTTCTTAATACCATTATCCATGATAGTTCAAAGCTGGAAATAATCCAAAATTCCATCAGTCGGTGAATGGATAAAGTATCATATATCCATACAATGAAATACTAGTGCACAAGTAAAAGGAAACAAACTACTGATGCATACTATGACATTAATGAGTCCTAAAAATCACTATGGTGAATGAAAGAGGCCTGATGCAGAAGACTACATATTAAATGATTATATTTATATGAAATATCCAGAATGCAGATTAGTGATTACATTGGAGTAGTGATGGGAGTGGGGAGTGACTACAAATAGGCACAAGGGAACTTTTCAGGGTAATGAAAATATTCAAAACTGGAAATTGATGATTACATCACTTTATAAAGTTTTTAAGAAATTACTAAATTATATACTTATAAAATATGTTTTACTTTATTTATTTTATGTTTACATTGGTGAGTGAAGCTGCTGGTAAAGTGTGTTTACGTTTTGATGGTGGAAGTATGAATGTACATATGTTTGGAGGTCATCATAAATTGCCAAGCCTCATAAAATTAAATATAAAAGCTTTTAACACCCATCATTTCAGCAAAAGAATTTATTCTAAGGAAATAGTAATGGATATACTCAAAGATTTACCTATAAGGGCAAAATTTTGTTGATGGTAGAAAAAAATTGCAAATAGCATAAATGCCAACAGTAGTGAATGGATATATTATGCTGCATACTTAATATATTTAATGATTGAATATTCAAGATAGGATATATTGTTGATTTACAGGAAAAAAGCTATAAATTACCTATGTAGAATTATTTTCATTGTATTGATACCATGTATATTTGTCATCTATATTTATATGCATAGTAATTCATCTAGAAGAACACAAACTGTTACTTTATAATGATTTTCTCTGGGTTATGGAATTATGGGTCTCTTTTACCTTTTTCTTCTTCCAACATATGGTCTGAGTTTGTTATAAGAAATATTTTTTGACCATCCAGAAGAAAAGCTGGGTTGTTTTGTGAAGAAGAAAATTGGAGTCTGTTTTCATTGGAATGTTTAGTAAGCTAATAAATGTGTAACGTGTATGAGATTGAAAGGTTACCCTTTTTTAAATAAGATTACATTCTTAATTCAAGTGGACAGAAATCCTATAAAATTCAAAGGTGCGCAAATTGGCACTAAAAGCCTGAAGTCTGTTTAGGTCTTAAAGTTAAGTAGGGTCAAGATGTCAGTTTCTCTCATATATGCCCTTTGAAGCCTTTCAGAGCTGAATGCATAGAGTTGGGTCTTTCATTAGGGATTCTGTGGGAAACAAAATCATGTGATTCATAGCACAGCCACACTCTGCCTGAGATAATGGATGGCATTTTTGGCTATCTCTTGACTGCTGTGCAGCAAAATTTATTGGTAAACATTGTTTTAAAGCAAACTGCAGGAGGAAGCTGACCCATCTCTTCTCTGGTATATGCAGAGCATTCTTCACGTCCCCCTCCCCCCGCCAAGCCTAGACTATAGCTGTTCTGTAAACATTTACATCGTGGGAGGTAATCAGGAGGGCATGAATTTCCTTAGTAGTTGAAACTGTACTGGTGCAGGTAAGAGATTACTGTAAATTCCTAATTAGGCTATTCTACATAGCCTAATTTGGATAACTTTTACCAGCTTCATGTATCAGAGAGATATATTAAGGGATACACTTTGGCTTTTTTTTTCTCTCTCTCTCTTGATTAGGAGCAAATAAAAGTCAGTCCTCCCTGCCTTGGATATAGCTTGAATTGGGAAAGACTTAAAGCCTTCCCCTCTATAATCCCATAGTATCCATTAGTCCTGGTTTATTTTCTAATGACCAGTTGACTTTTTAAATCTTATTTATTAAGTGTTTTGCAAACACAGCCACAAGAAACCTAAGCTTTGGGTTTAGGTTATTTTGCTGTTTCCCTCCCTGGACTGAGGAGGATTAGGTGAGGTGAGATAGCTGCCCTGTGTCTTTTGTTGTGCAATGTGGAGCTTGGAGGCTGATGTTAGAAAAGAGGATTTCCGGGGCGCCTGGGTGGCTCAGTTGGTTGGGCAGCTGCCTTCGGCTCAGGTCATGATCCTGGAGTCCCGGGATCGAGTTCTGTGTCGGGCTCCCTGCTCGGCGGGGAGTCTGCTTCTCCCTCTGACCCTCACCCCTCTCATTCTCTCTCTCTGTCATTCTCTCTCTCTCAAAAGTAAAAAATGGGATTTAAAAAAAAAAAAGAGAGGATTTCCAGGTGAGCGGTATCCACGTAAATGGTTCATTATTTGATTTCTGTATTAATTAAGGTAACAATGGCTGCTCTAACAGAGAAACAATGAAATTTTACTTATTGAACTAGTAGTTTCTTTCTTGTTCACTGAAAATCTAAATGGGTGTTCCTCAGCAGGCAATTTTCTTGCAAGCTGTGATTTAGAGACCCAGGCTACTGCTACCATCTTGTGCCTCCTTGTTTTCATCATGTGGCTCCTGTGTTTCTGCCTTGGGGAAAGAGCATGAAAGACATGCATGAGTGCTATTCTACTGACCTGGCCTGAAAATGGTTCATGACTTTCCTGCTCACATTCCACTGGCTAAAACTCAGTTAAATGGTCACACCTGGCTGTAACAGAGACTGGAATTAATAGTATAGTTGTGGACTCAGGAAGAAAAGAATAAGAATTGGTGAATACTCGCCAGTTTAAATCATAGATCTGAACAGGGAACAGTAGAAAATCAAAGTGATAAATGAAGTATCTTGGGTTGAGAGCCAAGAAGATCAGATCTTGAATTCTAAGACAGTGACACAAATGAGAGGCATATAGCAATTCCCTGAGCTAGAGCCAAGTGTTGCAGAAAGCCTTGAGTAGAGCCTTCTATCCTATTTATGGAGTTGGTGGGGGTGGTGGTTGGGGGGAGACAGTTAAATGAGCCAATAGTAAGTAACTAAGAAAGTTTTTTGGTGTTTTTTCTCTTTGGCTTTAAATCCAACGGCAGACCACAAATTCAAGCAATAATGAGTCCCCTTTACTTCTGTTGAATTATTTTGCTGTGTAATCCCAGCATCAAACTGGAGTACTCACTTTTAGCCATAATTTTAAATTCATGATATTAAAGTTTATCATAGATTATTTTATAGACTTTAAATTTAGATATAAAGGACTTAAAAATTCTGTGGTCTCTGTTAGGGGAAACCAGTAGTTTTTGTTTTGTTTTGTTTTTTAAAGATTTTATTTATTTATTTGACAGAGAGAGACACAGCGAGAGAGGGAACACAAGCAGGGGGAGTGGGAGAGGGAGAAGCAGGCTTCCCGCGGAGCAGGGAGCCCGATGCGGGGCTCGATCCCAGGATCCTGGGATCATGACCTGAGCCGAAGGCAGACGCTTAACGACTGAGCCACCCAGGCACCCCGAAACCAGTAGTTTTAACCTAATAAAAATAACTCCTAAATAGTTAATAAGAAATTTGAAAATAATAGCTGTCAACATTTATATAATTTATAACTTGTATATTTCACATTTTATTTGAGAAGTGTTTAAATAGTATTGTTGTAACTTTAGAAGATAGCTGTGGTATAAACTGTTATTTTTTTTGTAGATGGAAGTTAGTAAAAATAATTACCTCTATGATTCTGTATCTGCTTAATAGATTGTACTTTCTTATCCCAAAGTCATGTGATTAGAAAATCCAATGTATTTCATAGTATTTTGTTTTTTTCCCCCTTTTTCTCCAGGAGAAAAGTGGAAATTATGCATACTCATAGTCTTTTCACTCTTCTTGGAGAAAGGCTGATGTTGCATACAAACACTGTGACTGTCACCACATACAACACACTTTATGAGGTAAAAATAAAAAAATGTATGATGACAATTTAAAATGTATCTAGTGGGAAACCTATGTAACTGGGATCAGTAGTTGGTCAATTAATCAAAAAGCCAGTAATCTTTTTTTTTAAATGAACACATACTTACCTCTTAAAATTTTATTTTTAAACATATCCATGTACATTTATTTGCCAATCTTTTTGTGTTGGTCCAAGGACTTTTCTTTGAGTATGGGTTGGCTGATTGACTTGTGCAGAGTTTTTCTCACATGAATCACACCCGTTATGTATTATATATTAGTTTTCTCCTCGCCCTCCGCTGATTCTTTCTGTCTGTCCCCTGTGCAATTACCAACAGTAACCTAGAGTTGATAGTGGGGTAAATTGTAGGTAAAAATTATTTGTAAAGGCGCTATCGGGAAGAAGCTTTAGATCTCATCATTTCAATTCAGAAATCCTTTTCTCACCATTTCTAACAGATGGTCATATAGCTTGGGCTCAGTATTTTCTATGAAATGCAGAAAGCCAAATGTTCATTATAGCTGGGGAGGGCAAAATTTTCTGGTAAGGGGCCAAGTAATAGATATTTTAGGCTTTGGTGTAGTCTTAGTTTGGGCTGTAACAATACTATACACTGGGTGGCTTATAAACAACAGAAATTTCCATCTCAGTTCTCGATGCTAGCAAGTACAGGATCAAGGCAGTGGCAGATTTGGTGTCTGGTGAGGCCTCACTTCACGGTTCATCAACCGTCTTTTCACTATGTCCTCACATGGCAGAAGCGTTAAGGGAGTTCTTAGGTTTCTTTCCTGAGGGCTCTGTGGCCCTACACACCACCTAAAAGGCCCCACATCTCCTAACCATCACACCGAAGATTAGATTTCAACATAGGAATTTGTGGGGACACAAACCCTCAGTCTGTAGGAGCAGGCTGGGTGGTGTCTCTGAAACTACTCAGCTCTGCAGCTGTGGCTCAGAAGCAGCTATAGACAGCATGAACCAGATGGGGGTGCTGTCCAATAAAACTGTATTGTATCTGTTTACAAAAACAGATGGTATCCGGAATAATACTTTGACCCCAGATCTGTCACATTACTTCACTAGCTGTTTTATTTCATCTTTTTTCTGTTTCATATTATCATCAGTAAATTTAAGAATGGCTGCCTTTTAGATAAATTAAAAATACTCTTTTGGCTACTCTCATTTCTAAGCTTAATATTGCAACTTTCAGTCTGTCATTCCTCTAATTACATGATTTATAAACTTATCCTTCAGAACATAGCTGTTGTCAGTAAGAGTAGTTTTTTAATATTGCTCCAATATTTGTCCTACAGAACTGAATAAGCAGAACTGAATAGAAAGGCCTACCGTATGCAAAGCATCTTGATACTGATATTATATTTCCCTAATAATAGTAACTATTTTGGGGGGCGTATTTCCTGTGACAGTCACTTTGGTGTAAATACATACATTATCTCGATCCTTACAACAACCCTCTGAAACTTTTTTGTTGTTGTTGTTGTTGCCTTTTTAAACAGACAAACTGAGAATCACAGGTTAAACAATTTACTCTATGTCTCACCACTAATAAATGGTCATAAAATAGGCAGATTTCATAGTATCTGTGCATAAGGCAAAAAATGTCAATATCTACCTTCAGTGGACATTAAAGTCCTCTGAATAAAAACCTTGCTACAGTATCAGATTAGAGCTCTATCTGGGTTTCTGTATTGGTTTTCTTAGACTAACCCCTCTGGTTAATGATTCCTATACATGTGTTTTTAAATCATTTTTTGCCTACATTTTTGACCCTCTGCTTGTTTTGACCAATTAGAGCAGAAAGTCTTTGTAGTCAATGAAACGTTATATTAAAATAAGAAGGTAGCATAACAATATAATATGTTGAATTTGAAAACATTATGTACCCTTAACCTTAAATAAAATGTCCTGTGTGTATATACATATATATGTATTTCTATTAGTCAATAGCAAGTGCAGCAGCATTTTTACCTACCATCTATACTCATTAGCACTTTCTGAGTATCCAGATTTTAGTCTCTAATGATATTCTACAAAGCCAAGCTGTTGCTGATTCCATGTCTTAGTTGGAGAAAGTCTGGATAAGTTTGGATCTCCTGATACTGGATGTTGGATGTTGCAGATGAAGGAACTAACTTGCAAGGTCTCTGACCAATTTGGCAATAATATGTACTTTTAAAGTAGAATAATAATCATGGTTTCTCAGAGTCCATAGTCTGAGAAACAAACTGACAGTTCTAGAGGGGAGGGGGGGTGGGAGGATGGGTTAGCCTGGTGATGGGTATTAAAGAGGGCATGTACTGCACTGGGTGTTTTACGCAAACAATGACTCATGGAACACTACATCAAAAACTAATGATGTAATGTATGGTGATTAACATAATAGTAAAGAGTCAGACACTTAAAAAAATAATCATGGTTAATTGGAAAGATGGACTGAATTAATTATGATACTCTAAAAAGAAAAATTAACATAAGTATACAAAAAGTCAAAAAAGAAAGATGGTTATGATATGATTGGATAGCACTGTTGATCCCATAAAAAAGTAGAATGGGTGTTCAACATAAGCTTTACTACTACTAACAAACCAAATTATGTTATCAGACAGAATGGTGGATGATTAATTCTAGACCACCAAAGTTAAAATATTGCACTGCTTTGGATGGTGGCATCTGGTTGCAGAAAATTAACACTCATGTGATAGTTTTGAACTTAATTCTCATTAACATAGTAAGTGAAATTTAACTATAAAAAGAAAACTCAGCCTCAAAACCTGCACTGTGAGTTTGATTCCCCTTATGAGCATCAACCAGGGCTTGTACCCCTGGCAAGAAGCATTTGGTTGATAATCTTCAGTTTGAAAGCTCTTTTTACTTTCATTTTCTGTTTTGGTTTGGGGAAATTACCTTAACCCCAAACAACGTGTCAAAATAAATATCATTACAACTGTAGAAAAATATAAAATCAAGTACAGAAATAATAAAGAACTATGTCAAACCTATGGTTTTGATAATGGTATTTTAGAATATGAGGTTTTTGCAAAGTTTTTAGAAGGCCGGTTAAGATAAGTTCTGTGTTACTGTGATCTTTAAAATTCTACATGTGATAATGCCAATAATAGGAGAAGCAACAACATTAAAGGACAAAGTGAGTTAGACCTTTTGGCAGTATGTATCAGACAACATTGTACAAAAGGTAAAAAGATGGCTATGGAACACTTAAAGTGTGGCTAGTGTGAATTGAGGTGTGCTCTGAGGGTTAAGTACATTTTGGATTTCATGTCCATATGTGGCTGGTACCTTTTGTACTATTTTGTTTTTGTAGGGGCTGGGGTTACTTCCTATGCATATCTCTAATCAATACCAGTCAAACCTCCATGGCCCACCTTGAATCATATCCTTTCGTTAAAATGTTTATATCTATATTCATCTCTCCTTATTTATATCTCATTATTTCCCTCTCCTTTTTAAAAACTCACATAGGTTCTTAATGACAGTCTACCATGTTTTATTATTTAGCAGGATCATGTATTTATGCCTGTCTCTAGAGTATTAATTAATTGATTCGTGAAATATATTTCCACCTAGCAACTATATTTCTCATTCCAAACATGTAGCAGAGTGTGGACACATAAATGGCTCTTAATAAATACATGCTGGATTGAGTTTCTAAATATGTATTGGTAATTTTAAAAAGGCTCATATTGATAGTATTCAAAACACTTTTCACATATAGAGCCTTACTTATCTTCCTAGCAGTTTTAGTAGATAGGCAAGGCAATTATTACCCTTATCTTTAGAAGTTCAAGTAGGACTTAAGAAGGACAATATAAAATTGTAGATTCTTTGAGATTAGTTTTGTTTTCTGTATAATGAGATTTCTTCTTTTTGGGGTAAGAAAGTTTTGACTATTGTCTATCATGGGAAAGTATGGCCTGGTCTTTTTCCAAGCTTGTCTGCAGTCATTTTGCATCTATTGGTAACCAGAATTTTAGGGATTTTGTCCACTCGGCTGTAGGTCCACACCAGTGCTTTATTGGGCAGATTGGTGGGAAAATGTCTTGTAAGCATATGGCAACCACTGAATGTCCTTTAGCATTTTCAGATTCTTTGGGTTTTCAAAGAAATTTCTGTCAGCTCAATGTGATGAGTAGTGCATGTCTGTAGTATTCTGTTCAGAAAATTCTGAGGCACTGTTTAGTATTAACAACAAAGTGTTTAGTGAAAGTAAAGGTCTTATGCCCTGTATTTATCATTTTAGTAATAGGTTAGCTTTTATTTCAAGTCAATACCTTTTTGATAAACATTCCTAATATATAATAAGTCAGTTTCCTAACTTCTTTTTCTTCCTTTTTCTCAAGTCTGAGCAGAAAGGTCAGAAAAATGCCACTGCTGGTGGATGTCAAGGTCTTTTTCTAATCAGATGGGATCATCTCTGGCTCATGATTACTTTCTCCATCCCCAACTTTTACAAAATAGCTGTGTACAACTAGGCTCTCAACTAACTTTTATGGTTTATGCACAGATTTTGTACCTTACTTTAGGTTGAACTAAAAGTTTCATTCAGAACTTGGTATGTTAAGTTAAACAGGAAATTAAATCACTAGTATAAAATTACATCTTTATTAAGTATAGTCTCACTGGATATTTTATATATGCAAGAATAGAGGTATACACAGTGAACAGTCATAGTATCCATTATTTATATATAATTCAGTTATCCATTCTTAAATTTCACAAATGTTTGAGTACTGGCACTGTGTCAGGCACTGTGCTGATTGCTAGGAATATAACAGTAAAAAAGATGTGTAAGAATCCAGCACTCATAGAGACTGAAAAATTAGAAAACGTTTTAGAATTCTGTTTTTCATTTGGTCAACTTTTTGTCATTTTTGTTATTGGAAAAAGTTTAAAGAAAAATTCATGGGTAAATGACAATGAGCCGCATATTTAATAAAGATGTCACACTTCGTTTTGAAGTTAGGACCCAGGCTCAGACATTTTTTTTTATTTACTTATTTTCAGAGGTTTATTTTATTAATGATGACATAAAGAGTCATGTTTACACTTCATAATGTAAGTATATTAAGGATGTACACTGTGAAGGTATTTCAAACAGAATAAATTTTTGGATTTCCTAATTAATCCTTCCTACTAAAGATATTGGTTCTTTTTATCTTTATCCATAATAAATAAAATTTGGAAACTAAAGAGTTAAAGAGTTTAGAAGATGTAGAATGACTGGAAGACCCTTTAGAAGAGGATTTCATTTGAATTTGACAGAATTGACAGTTTTTGCATATTCTTTGTATATTTTGAAATTATGGTTTAAATTATTTTCTAAATGAAATTCAAATTCTTCATCTTTCAGATCTTGACAGAGCAAGTATGTACTCAAGTTGTACACAAACCACATCCAGAGCCAGATTCTACAGTGAAAATTCAGAATCCAAGTGAGCAAACAGCAATTCTTTTTATATTCCCTATGCTGTACTTTTCATCCCTGTGACTTTTTAATTTGTAACTGGAAGTATGCACCTCTTAATTCCCTTCACCCATCTCATTTGCCCATCTTCCTACCCCTGTCTCCTCTGACAGCTACCTGTTTGTTCTCTGTATTTATGAGTCTGTTTACATTTATTTGTTTTGTTTTTTAGATTCCACATGTAAGTGAAATCATATGGTATTTGACTTTTTTCACTTAGCATAGTACCCTCTAGGTCCATCCATGTTGTTGCAGAAGGCAAGATCTCATTCTTTTTTATGACTGAGTAATATTCTATTGTGTATATATACTACATCTTTATTTATCTGCCAGTGGATACTTAGGTTGGTTCAATATCTTGGCTATTATAAATAATGTAGTGAACATAGAGGTACATGTATCATTTAGAATCAGTGTTTTCATCTTCTTTGGGTCAGTACCCAGTAGTGGAATTATCGGATCATAACAATAATTCTATTTTAAATTTTTTGAGGACCCTTCATACTATTTTCCACAGTGGCTGCACCAAGTTACATTCTCACCAACAGTGCATGAGACTTCCCTTTTCTCCACATCCCTCACCAACACTTGTTACTTCTTATTTTTTTGATACTAGCCAAACAGCAATTCTTTATTGTAATGTAGTAGTAATGTGGTAACATGGAAAACTAAATCAAAACTTTTCATAACCATCTCAATCATTATGGTGATTACCATAGTTTATGGTACTTTTAACTCGCCTACCATAAGGCTAAGTTGAAAATGAGTAAAACTTTTTGAGTGGAAGATATGATACAGTTATAAATCTTGACCTCTTTTTTTTTGTTGTTCATTTACAGTGATTCTTAAGGTGGTGGCAACTCTGTTAAAAAATTCTACACCAAGTGCAGAACTGATGGAAGTTCGTCGTTTATTTTTATCTGACATGATAAAACTTTTCAGTAACAGCCGTGAAAATAGAAGGTAAGCAGTTTCAGTACCATAATAAAACTTTATTCCATAATTATTTCCTCTCCTTTATCTTCAATCTCTTTCAAAACATTTGTCAAATCTTTCCCGTATTGCTAAATAATTGTAATTATGAGAAAAGGCATTTTATGTTTCTTTGATATAATCTACATTCATTATATTTGTATTTGTTTTTATGTTTTTATTTGATTATGTGGATATTATATTTTAATCATTTCTGTGAATATACATATTCACAAACCCTTATTTAAAATTCACCATTCCTTTTGGTGACACCCGTCTATTGTAATCATGTTGTATTTGCTCATATTCATCTATGCTTTTCTGTTTTTGTCTGTAACTGATTGTTGTCATGGCATTTGTGAGCTGGTTAGCTAAGACATGGGATACAATCTAAGGCTATGGTTGCTTCCTGAATCTTTAATTTCACAGATATTTATTGAGTGGTATGTATAAAGTACTGTGCTGTGCAGGTTGTCTTAGTATATAGTCTTGGTACAATTTAGTGGGGAAGATAACAAAACAATGATTAATGTATTATGTATTAAGTGCATTGTGAGTGGTACATATGATGAGCGAGTAAAGAAACAGTAGCTAAATCTGACTGGGAGAGTTAGGAAACCAATTTGAAATGATAATTTGGATTTTTCCAGGTAGAAAAATGGGAGGAAATCATTCCAGGTATAGAATATAGAATGTGCAGAATGACTGTGCATCTTGCTTTATCTAGGTCAGATCATATTTTCACTCTTTATCTAAATTTCAAAATAGTAAATTCTAATATAAACTAGGTGTTTTTAATGAGTTTTTTTCCCACTAGATGCTTATTGCAGTGTTCAGTGTGGCAGGATTGGATGTTTTCTCTTGGCTATATCAATCCTAAAAATTCTGAGGAACAGAAGATTACCGAGATGGTCTACAATATCTTCCGGATTCTGTTGTATCATGCAATAAAATATGAATGGGGAGGATGGAGAGTCTGGGTGGATACGCTCTCAATAGCCCATTCCAAGGTAACAAGAGATTTAGTATTTATAATCTGTGTTTCAGCTGTGGATTGAATGGCTGTAAACATTCAGCTGGTGCCATCTTGTGGGCATTTTACATTATGGCCCATTCCTTTATCTCACCTTTCTCCCTTTTTTGTTTTTGGTTTTATTTTCTCTCTGTTCGTAAACTGTTAGAGCATGAAATATTTTATAGATCATTAAATTGAAACCCCAGGTTTATGAATTATGAATTTTAGACCCCAGAAGTAACCCCACATATACTTTATAGCTTGAGTCTGAGTCAATAGCTCTTTTACCTAAAACATACCTACCAGTTCTTAAAAGAATATTTCATGAAATACACTCTGAAATATACATTTTAAGACTTTTTAAAAGTAGTCAGAAATTGCCTTTATTTCCAAGTGAATCATAATTAAGTGTTTAATGGTATTTTTAATTGCATTATCTTTTTAATTCTAAGAATCTATATATTTATATTTTAAATGTTATCTGATCTTGGTAAGAGAAAGTAGTGGGTTAAAAGTAGCAGTTGTGTACACATTAGATTCTGTAAGATTTCTCATTATGTGGTGTCATAGAAAAAGCATGGGTGTCAGAAGTTTGGCTTTTACTCCAGTCTATGCCACAATTCAGTTTTATGACTTTAGGAAATTCATTTAGTCCTTTTGTGCAGGGGTTAGAAACATTTTTTTTTAATGTTTTTAAGATGTACAGACAGTAAATTTCTTAGGTTTTGGGAGCTGTACAGCCTCTGAAGCAATTATTTAACTCTGCCATGTAGTGTGAAAATAGCCATAGGCAATATGTAAAAAACTGATTATGGCTGTGTTCTCATAAAACTTTACTTACCAAAAGAAGTGATAAGCAGATTTGGTTCATGGGCCATAGTTTGTCAGCCCCCACATTTGGGACTTGATTTCCTCTTCTGTAAAATAAAGGGGTTTTGTATCAAGGTAATCTCCAAAGGAAGGTCCCTCTCAACATAAAATCCTGTTATCATTTAAGTATAAGTCAATATAATATGTGCCTATAAGGAAAGTTATTGAACTTTATTATTTTCAGTTTTATTTTTAGATTTTTAAAAATTTATTTATTTGAGAGAGAGTGAGTGAGAGAGAGGGAGAGAGAGAGCATGAGCAGGGGGACCTGCAGAAGAGAGGGAAAAGCAGACTCCCTGCTGAGCAGGGAGCCTGCCTAGGGGCTAGATCCCTTGACTCCAGGATCTTGACCTGAGGCTGAAGACAGATGCTTAACCAGCTGAGCCACCCACACGCCCCTATTATTTTCAATTTTAGTAGAATTTTTTATTTCTATTAAAACTTACATTTTACAATATATTGACATTTTTTATCATTACATTAACAAATTTTAAAGTAGTATTTTATAAGAAAAAACATCACATTTTTATGAAATAATACATAATTATTCTTTTTTTTTTTTTAAAGATTTTATTTATTTGAGAGAGAGAAAAGGAGAGACAGTGAGAGAGCACAAGCAGGGAGGAGAGGGAGAAGCGGGCTCCCTGCCGAGCAAGGAGCCTGATGCGGGGCTCGATCCCAGGACCCCTGGGATCATGACCTGAGCTGAAGGCAGACGCTTAACCAACTGGGCCACCCAGGCGCCCCATCATAATTATTATTATTATTTTTTTAAGATTTTATTTATTTGAGAGAGAACACATGAGAGGGGGGAGGGTCAGAGGGAGAAGCAGACTCCCTGCCGAGCAGGGAGCCCGATGCGGGACTCGATCCAGGGACTCCAGGATCATGACCTGAGCCGAAGGCAGTCGCTTAACCAACTGAGCCACCCAGGCGCCCCCATCATAATTATTATTAAACAAGTTTATATAAAGTAACCAATTAAAGTAGCTTATATAAAGATAAAATTGTGATGTTTTAATAGTTTAAAAATGTATATATTTATAGATATGTGTGATTTTTAAAAAATCTTAGTTGTTAGAAGTAGGCACACATGTGAGTAATAGATGGTGAAAACTGATATAGCAATAGTACTTTGGATATTATATATTATTAGCTGATTTTCTGTTTTAGCTGAATTCAAATATGTAGAAGTTCAACTGGCATATTAGGTTAGAGTAACATTGAAATACTTGATCTAAAAGAAAAGATTACTGTACTTAAAACTTTAATGTTGTTAGTTTACAAGTCATCTAATAAATCATATCTATTTTTGATGATTATTTCCAGTTACTTAATGGAACTTACCTTAAAATTATTTGAAATCTTAAAATTTTTGACACCATTTTTGCTTTTACCATAACTTTATTTGTATTTTTTTTCTTCTCGGTACGTATATAAAATGCCTTAATGTTTTCTTCACTTATTCCTAAGGTCACTTATGAAGCACATAAGGAATACCTAGCCAAAATGTATGAAGAATATCAGAGACAAGAGGAGGAAAACATTAAAAAGGGAAAAAAAGGGAATGTGAGCACTATCTCTGGTCTTTCATCACAGACTACAGGAGCAAAAGGTGGAATGGAAATTCGAGAGATAGAAGATCTTTCACAAAGCCAGAGTCCAGAAAGTGAGACAGATTACCCTGTCAGCACAGATACTAGAGACTTGCTCATGTCAACAAAAGTGTCAGATGATATTCTTGGAAATTCAGATAGACCGGGAAGTGGTGTACATGTGGAAGTGCATGATCTTTTAGTTGATATAAAAGCAGAGAAAGTAGAAGCAACAGAAGTAAAGCTTGATGATATGGATTTATCACCAGAGACTTTAGTAGGTGGAGAGAATGGTGCCCTTGTGGAGGTTGAATCTTTGTTGGATAATGTATATAGTGCTGCTGTTGAGAAACTCCAGAACAATGTACATGGAAGTGTTGGTATCATTAAAAAAAAATGAAGAAAAGGATAACGGTCCATTGATAACATTAGCAGATGAGAAAGATGAACTTCCTAATAGTAGTACGTCATTTCTCTTTGATAAAATACCCAAACAGGAGGAGAAACTTCTTCCTGAACTTTCTAGCAATCACATTATTCCAAATATCCAGGATACACAAGTACATCTTGGTGTTAGTGATGATCTTGGATTGCTTGCTCACATGACTGGTAGTGTAGACTTGAGTTGTACATCAAGTATAATAGAAGAAAAAGAGTTCAAAATCCATACAACTTCAGATGGAATGAGCAGTATTTCTGAAAGAGACTTAGCGTCATCCTCTAAAGGGTTAGAGTATGCTGAAATGACCGCTACAACTCTGGAAACTGAGTCATCTGGTAGCAAAATTGTACCAAATATTGATGCAGGAAGTATAATTTCAGACACTGAGAGATCTGACGATGGCAAAGAATCAGGAAAGGAAATTCGAAAAATCCAGACCACTGCTACAACGCAAGTGAGTTACCCTACATGAGTTCTAAAAATGCTTCGAACAGATAATGAGTTGATAGCACCACAGCAGTTAAGAGTCATTTCTTACCAGCTACACCATGTTTATACTTAATTATGGTGCTATAGTAATTTATGGAATCAAATAGTGTGGTAGTATACATAAGAGACATTTAAAATACCTGAATTGTATTTCCAACTCTGCCACAATTTGTCTGTGGAACTTAGCTGAACCTCTTTGGGCCTTGAATTTCCTTAGACAGTACAAGAGGTTGTACTCGATTAAAATGTGACCTTTACGGGCTCTACCATTCTAATAGGTTGTGACTCTGTGACTAAATTTACACATTTTGTACTCAAGATCTTCATTCTGAATACTTGATTAATTTTAACCTTTTAAAGCCCAACCTTGTTCTGTGAATTATAGAAAAGAGGACTTAGAGCCCAGATTGAACAGATAAATGAAATGAAGGGTAAGGGGAAAGGGAATTGTTATTTATCAAGTGCCTACTGTGTTCCAGGCACTGTGCCGTATGTTTTCAGATTTAATCCTCACAGTCACCCTGTGAGGTAGGTAATATGGCTGAGAAAATGTGCAGTTATTAGCAGTGAGAATTTTCTTTACAACCACTTGGATAGGAATCTGTTATGAGGAAATTAAAGACTCTTAGGTCTGGCGGTGAGGAAACGTTAGTGCTGCAGTTCTGGCCTCACCAGAATAAAGCTAAAAATAGATGCTGTTTTCTGATATGAATTTTAATTGTGGAGCTTTGAGTTTTAAGACTACTTCCTTGTTTTCTAGGCTAAATTACCTTATGGTTAGGAGTTGAAAAATAATTTTACACTTAATGATTTGTTTTTTGGTGTTTCTCCAGGTTTTCCACTCACCTTTTAATGTCCTCAAAGATAAAATTAACATGTTTCCATTAGAATTATATTATAAAAAGTAAACCATACCTTTCTGGTGTCTTTGTACTCTAGTAACAATATTAATAATATATTCTGTGTTTGGAAAATAAAAACAGAAAGAAAAAGTATCTTCTGTGTATGGGAAAGGTATTTTTATTTTTTCTCTATTAACTGCCAGTTTCCACTTTTTGTGGCAGTTGCACCACAGTGATAATGGGAAGGGAGTGGAGATACTGAATTAGGTAAAGACTTAAAAGAAAGGAAAGCATGGTGCCTTGTTTTTATTTATTTATTTATTTAAAGATTTTTATTTATTTATTTGACAGAGAGATAGGGAGAGCGGGAACACAAATGGGGGAGTGGGAGAGGGAGAAACAGGCTTCCTGCTGAGCAGGGAGCCCAATGTGGGGCCCAATCCCAGGACCATGGGATCATGACCTGAGCCGAAGGCAGACGCTTAGCGACTAAGCCTCCCAGGCGCCCCAGCATGGTGCATTGTTTATTGAACATGGTAATCACTGGGCTTGCCTGGTTTTCACTTAGAGTTTGTAGGTACTTTCTGGTTTTCTAACTTATCAAATAAATGTACTGTTTTTCTAAATTGAAGTATTGTGAGTGAAATAGACTTTGAGTTAACCTGAATCTGTTCAAGTAATATTTTTTAATCTTGTGTTTCCAATTATAGTTAGTTGATGATATATATCCAGTACACTTCAATGTGAGTTATATGCTCACTTTCCTAAGGAAGAAATGTGGTCTAATATGAAAACTCCATAAACAGGGATTGGTTTTCAGTGTGAACTTTGGTGTTAGACCTTAGGTATTTGATTACCTTGTATAGTTTTTGAAACAGCAAAATAAAAGTAATAACAGTAGCCTCTTCAGCTCAAAAAGGTTTCTGTCCAGGGAATCACCAGATGAATAATACATGTAAGATACATAACCTACCAAAGTCATATGCAAAGCTTTACTCACTCACTTGATTATACTTTCTGTTTTCTTTTTGAAACAAAAGAAATTTTAAAAATTTCTTCTGCAGGCTACAAAAGTTCACCTTTTCTTTCTCTAGGCTGTTCAGGGTCGGTCTATTACACAGCAAGACAGAGATCTCCGCGTCGATTTAGGATTTCGAGGAATGCCGATGACTGAGGAACAGCGGCGCCAGTTCAGCCCAGGCCCACGCACTACAATGTTCCGTATTCCTGAGTTTAAATGGTCTCCAATGCACCAGCGACTTCTCACCGATTTACTATTTGCATTAGAAACAGATGTACATGTTTGGAGGAGGTAGAAATATTTCTTTTCTTAAATAAGGCAACTTTCACTGAAGAAAATGAGTATTTTAAATGAGTGACATCAGTTGATCCATAAGGGAATTATATCATTGAATAATCTCACAAATTGAATTTACTAAAAGTAATCCAACATTGAAATTTTATATAGAAACTTGAATATTTTCACACAGGTTATAAGGCCTAGGGCTCAAGTCAAAAGGTGTCCAAGAATTTAGGCTTAAGACAATTAAAAAGCAAAATTTTGCCTATTCTATATATAAAAGAGATTTAGCAACAACAATAAAAAGTTTCAGTTTGGGTTCAAAGCTGTTTCCACATTTTTATTCTTCTGTTAAAATTAATACCATATACTAAATATATTCTTGGTAATAAGATTATAACATATAGTGTTAAAATAGAATTTAAAATCACCTTACAACATCTATTTTTAGATCCTTTACCCTTAAAGTAGTTAGTATCAGCTCATATATAATCACTTAAAGAAAACAGTCTACATAAATTAAATCATCACTTAAGGAAAACAAAGTCTGCATAAATTAAATCATTACCTTGCCTCACTTTCAGTTAATTTTCTAATAGCAAATATGCAACAAATTAAGCAGTTATGAGAGTACGTCATTTATGTGTGCATGCACATAAATTAGGAAGTTGATGGCTGTGACAGAGTACCCCACTGTCATTGACTTAAACAATCAGTGGCATGGTCTTCTCTGGACTGAAGGAGGCTTCACCTAATTTTCCTTCTGAGATTCAAGGTGGCTGATTCAGCTCCCAGCACCAGTTCAACATAGGAAACTTGCCCGAACTAGAAGGCAGGGGCTCTTCTTCCTCCTTCATCCTTTTCTTCATTCCTCCTCTTCCTTTTTTCCCTCTCCTTCCTCCTCCTCTCTCTCCTCTTTTTTCGTCTCCCCATTGTTTCTTCCTCCTCCTCCTCTACTTTTTCCCTTTCCCATTCCTTACCCTCCCCTCCTTTCTTCTTTTCTAAAAGAAGCCCCTCAAGAAATCTCCCCCTTACCTCTTATGTGCCAGCAGTCAATCACCAGCAAAGGGGAATGGGATTATTAATAATGACTGTCCTATTTAGAGCAATACTGGTTAATAACCTAGTAGCTGGAATAAAGCCAACCTTTCCTATACCTGATCTAGCTCAACAATAGAACAAAATCTAGATTGTGTTAGCAGGGAAGAAGGAATAACTATTATGGAAAACAGTCAATGTCTGCTACAGAAAGTTTTTACTTCTAATTTTATTTGATCAGTTTGTCCTTAGGCTACTCATGTGATAGAAACAATGGTCTTTCCATTGCTAGTGTTGTTATTTGCTAAATTACCTAGGGATGCTAAATAAGGAAACTGGAATACAATGAAATACATTACTGTTAACATGACTATTAATGGAGATATATAGTGTAACTTATTAATTACAATTACTAGTAGTCCCCAAATGAGAGATACTCAGCTTTCCTTCCTTTAACATATGATGGAAACATAACATATACATAGATACCATTTGTCTCTGTTCTCTTTCACGAGCTGTCATAAAATTCCCCAAACAGAATTTTACGTGATTTAATTTTTTAAAAGATTTTATTTTTATTTGAGAGAGCGAGCACGTGCACAAGCAGGAAAGGGGAGAGGGGCAGAGGGAGAGGGAGAGAAAAAAGCAGATTCCCTACTGAGCAGGGAGCCTGATGCAGGGCCCATCCCAGGACCCTGAGATCATATCCTGAGCTGAAGGCAGATGCTTAACCGACTGAGCCATCCAGGTGATCCTAATTTAATTTTTTAAAAGATAGCACTTACTTTTAGGATTGGGCAAACATCTTGACATCTAAGATGTCATAGATGATAGTTTACATTTGTAAAGAGTGAGAATCATTGACTTAAAATTGATCATGCTAAAGATTGAGTATCAGCTAAAGAAGAAGAACTGATATCTGGCCTTCCATTCAGTTGCTGATGCTTTTTCTTCAGAGAATTTATCCTTAACCAAACAGTGTTAGATAAGCATGTTCTCTCGTCTTGCCACCGTCATGTGATATGAAAAGAAGCATGACTAATTCTTTTTGCTATCAGTAAGATACATCATGAGCAATGGAAGGTCTTTTTCTTATTGTAAATATTGTGAACATTACTTAACTTCACACACAGAAGAAAGTGGCCACAGCCCTCCTAGTGAACTAATGCTGAGTCCTTGGAGTGAATGATGCCTCAGTTGGTTTCACTGTGTTCTTGACTGGATCGGTTACAATGTTTAAGTCCTATAGCACTTTGCCTTGTTTCCAACATTGGAGTAGCCACTGCATACCAGGTACCATTGAATTCCTATAAAAATTGGATGAGTTTTGGGCGCCTGGGTGGCTCAGTTGGTTAAGCGACTGCCTTTGGCTCAGGTCATGATCCTGGAGTCCCGGGATCGAGTCCCGCATCAGACTCCCTGCTCAGCGGGGAGTCTGCTTCTCCCTCTGACCCTCCCCCTTCTCATGTGCTCTCTCTCTCTCTCTCTATTCTCTCTCTCAAAAAAAAAAAAATTGGATGAGTTTTTGTTTCAGTCGTTCATAAAATTGAACCTTTTGGTTGACAGAATTGGCTGTTGGCATCCGTACGGAAACCAACTGGCAGCTTTCCTTGATGAGGTTTTTGACGTGTGGACACCATTTCATGTCTACAGCTGTTTGTGGGATGTTAAGGAAAAAGTGGAACTTCAAAATCGAAAAACAGACCAAATCTGAGATATTAAAATTGAACAAAAAAGAACAGTTGATCATGGAGTAATCTCTTTTTTTCCCATTAGAAAACAGTTCATATTCTTGACAGACATCAAATTAAAGCAATGTATTTTTCTGGGTATCTAAGTTGCATGTTTTGTATGGAAAAGCTGTACTGCTGACCTTTAAGATATTTTTCCTCCTTTTATTCAATAAGTCCTTGAATTTTTGCTGATTTATTTCTATTTCCCTATCATGTCACTTCTGTGACTAGCAGTATACATTTTCAATATGGCTGGTCACAGGTGGGGCTGCAATCTGGTGATAAACAGAAACTGCCTGAAAGGTAAACTTAGAGTTAACTATCCAGTTGTTCTAGAGTACCTGAGGATGGTAAATAAGGAAAATTGATTTCAACACAAAATAAACACATACTGTAGTTTTAAAGCAGAAACCCAGTAATGAGTTAATACATTTGGATACAAAGAAACCCTGCGGGGATGAATGTTAAGTCTTTGGTAGTATGATATCTCAATTGTAAATTATTTTCTTTTGTAATAATTCTATTTTAAATTTGCCTCACTCTTCAATATTTTTTACTTTATAAATGTTAGAAAGTTAACTTCTTAAGGTAAAATGTTCATTTGTGTTTTGTTTTTCTGCTCTTTTAGTCATTCCACAAAGTCTGTAATGGATTTTGTCAATAGTAATGAAAATATTATTTTTGTACATAACACAATTCACCTCATTTCCCAAATGGTAGACAACATCATTATTGCTTGTGGAGGAATTTTACCTTTGCTCTCTGCTGCTACATCACCAACTGTAAGTACTTTGCTTCCATCTAGTGGTATATTTTGTAATTACCTGACTAGAGCCTGTCAGCAGTGTTCTCTACTGTAAACAGATTTTAAGGAGATACGTTCACCTAAGGCAACTTCTCCCCATTTCTTTTTGTCAGTGTTGGGTTTCAGCCATGTGTGTCTGTGAAAATATTTCTCTGGTGATTTGATGAATACTTTTGAAGAAGAGCCAAAACTATAAATGACTTAACTTTATTTCCCATATATTGCCTATTTCTTCAAATATATATTATGGTAAACTTAAAAAAATTTTATTCTATTACTCTTGAAATTCTAAATACAAGCACATGGTTATTGTGTAAGTAAATAGAGTCATAAATCTAAATTTAGAAAAAAATCATTAGATATGCAAAACCTCATGTGAATTGCTTGAAATATTATTTCTAAACTTAATATTATTTTAAACTATATATGGGACTTTTACATTCTTGTTCTCTGAGATTTAATCTTGAAGCCAGCAATCTGCTTCCAAAACGGAACCAAATTAATGAATTCTTACTTAAAACTTAGGCACCTCAGATAGAAAAAATATAAATAACATACCACTTTTACACTATTTGAACAATTTCATAATCCTTAAAAAACTCAAAAAACTTTTTATAGACAAATGGGCTGTAATAGCATTTGCATGTGAATTTATCTAGTTCAACATTTATTTAAAAAGATACAGCCGTCTTTCTAGATAAAACATTGAAATATATTAAGTTTTAAAGGCATTTAATATTAACTATATGTTTAAAATATAATAGGTCAGTGTTAACTTTATATTTTAGTTGTAGTTTAAAAAAATTTCTGGTTTATATTAAAAAAAAAAAAAGACTCCATAGCTGCCTGCCCAGATAGGAAAGAATGTAGAACTCTACTTCGCATATTGACTGTGTTCCTGCCACCATATTGGAAACAAATCCATGAACCCAAAATGTATGCTCTCTCCACAGAGAAACCTGCTCTTTTGTTAAGATGTCTTTTACTTGGTGGAGCAGTGTTTCCAAATTAATCTCTGGCTTTATTTCATTATTAACCAGCTTTTCTTATATGATTCCTTTTCTCACTATAGTTTTTTCAATGCCATCACCCCCAAAGTATCACTGAAACTTAAATATTGGCAGCAAAAGATGGTATGCCCAACATCTTTCCCCCCCTCACAGGCATGTACACTTCTATTTCATCCATAAATTTATTCAAGAAGTTGACAAAGGCAAGCAGGCTAGTTCAAGAAGGAGAGCAGCAAATAGATCATCATTATTAGGGCCTTAATGAAATTAGCAGCTAAGCAAGGAAATGGAGCCAGGAAGAAAAATAGTTGATGGCATGTGAAGAGTGTAGATATCCTGTGAGATTATTGTACCTACCATCCCTTCTCTTCAATCTCTGATTTCTCCTGGTGATTTACCCCAAATTCAGGTAAATCAAGAGTTGTGTATGATTTCCAAAATGAATTCTAATATTGAAACAGGGAGGGTTTTTTCCCTTCTATACATTAAAAACTGAAAAATATCAATATTCTCTCCTGACATTTTTCTTCATCATATAAAATTTTTTAATGTTTTCTGAATAATCCTTTGTCATCAAGAAATTTTAAAAGGTTGTATTGAAATTCATTTTATAATATTATTTTAAAATTTTGTGCAGAACTGAAGATGACCTCTATATAAAATTAGTAGTAGGTATTAAAATTTGTATAAGCTTGAAATACTCATATTACTAAATAGTCTTCCAAATTTTAAAGCTGAAAGATCTCCATCAAGATAGAGAAAATATGAAATTACTAAAATAAATTGTCCATAAATGTTATGATTTACATACTATTTCACTGCCCAGATTTACTTAGTTTTTATTTTGTAATGAATATATAATAAAGATACTGACATTTTGAGGTTTGACTTCCAAAATTATTACCTTTGCAGTGTGGACCACTATATTTTGCAATTTGAAACTACTTATTGCTTAGAATACTCTTTTTTTTTTTTAAGATTTTATTTATTTATTTGAGAGCGAGAGAGCGAGCCTGAGGTGGGGGAGGGAGAGGGAGAAGTAGGCTCTCCGCGGAGCAGGGAGCCCGCTGTGGAGCTCCATCCCAGGACCCTGGGATCGTGACCTGAGCTGAAGGCAGACGCTTAACAACTGAGCCACCCAGGTGCCCTTGCCTACAACGTTCTTAACAGACTTAGGAATTCATTCAGTTGTAGAAATTTTTTTTCATTGTCTATTTCTCTATATTTCTGTCATTTTGGTTCTTTAACTGATTGTACCTATGCCTGGTATACAATAGCTGATTATGTTCTTGGAATAAATTGCTTCCTTAAAAGAAACAGCCAGAATGTTTTTTCCCACTTTATACTGGTAGAACCATGATTGGTGCTGACTACTGAGTATTGTCTTCTCTTACTTGATTGTGTAACATTCCTGTGAAAAATTGTAATGTAGTAGAGGGAGAAAGTTGGGAAAGAGGAGATTAAATAAAGAAGACAATTAGAACTGCATATATAAAGAGCTTTTGACTTAGAATTAACATGTAAAAATCCAAAAGTGAAAAAGGAAGCATTGACAGTATACAGATTAGCAGAAGAAAACATTGTCATGTAGGTGCCATTATAATTTCAATCCTAGATACATGAAGAGAGAAACATTTGATACTGATGTTCGAGTGATCTCATGATTTTGTTTAGGTTTGTGTAGTTTTAAAAATATTTAAAATATTTTAAATATTAAAATATTCATTAAATGCATATGTGCATGAATAAATATGAATAATGATGGATGCCTGTGACTGGCCAACTTTTTCTGTATGGGTCAGATGATAAATA